>NW_026290890.1:0-47500 GCF_023373465.1 Oncorhynchus keta
GCAGAACGCTGCCAACCAATTCAGCCGTAGTGTCTGGTGCTCTGCTGTGACATGGCTCTTCCTGTCTTCATTGCAGA
This sequence comes from Oncorhynchus keta, assembly GCF_023373465.1. Classification (NCBI taxonomy): domain Eukaryota; kingdom Metazoa; phylum Chordata; class Actinopteri; order Salmoniformes; family Salmonidae; genus Oncorhynchus; species Oncorhynchus keta. Next base: position 78 of record NW_026290890.1, read on the forward strand.
GTTCCTCAAAGTCCAATCAGAATAGTGAGATTAGGGGGGTCAGAGGTTGTGCTGAATGGGAACAACAGTGTATTAGTGCCATGCAAGGAGAGATGCAAAGCGCTTTGCAACTATTGTACCAGTGTAGCAGATGGGAAGCTCAATCCTCAGCCTGAATGGCTCCGGTAGCTAGCTGAATGCCTCCGGTAGCTAGCTGAATGGCTCCGGTAGCTAGCTGAATGGCTCCGGTAGCTAGCTAAATGGCTCCGGTAGCTAGCTGAATGGCTCCGGTAGCTAGCAAAATGGCTCCGGTAGCTAGCTAAATGGCTCCGGTAGCTAGCTGAATGGCTCCGGTAGCTAGCTGAATGGCTCCGGTAGCTAGCTTTTCGGTGACGGCTGGATAAGACGCTTCAGAAGGGTGGTCAGTCACGGTGTGTTTGTGAGGCAGAGCTCCTGGGTTTGAGCCCCAGTATGAGCTGAAAATCAAAAGGAAGCAGTTTTGTCTGTAATCTGCATTTGCCTAAAGAATACATGAGAATATAGTCCTAGACTATCATCACGAGGATGAATGAAAATGAGTTAGAAATGTGTGTTTGTTTTTATTTTTTATTTCACCTTTATTTAACCAGGTAGGCTAGTTGAGAACAACTTCTCATTTTCAACTGCGACCTGGCCAAGATAAAGCAAAGCAATTCGACACATACAACAACACAGAGTTACACATGGAATAAACAAAACATACAGTCAATAATACAGTAGAACAAAAGAAAGTAAAAAGTGTATATACAGTGAGTGCAAACGAGGTAAGATAAGGGAGTTAAGGGCCATGGTGGCGAAGTAATTACAATATAGCAATTAAACATTGGAATGGTAGATGAATGTGCAAGTAGAGATACTGGGGTGCAAAGGAGCAAGATGTATAAATAAATAACAGTTTATTATTTAACAGGAGAGGTCGAACCAAAATGTGCTGTTAAAATGAGATATATTTCAAATAAAAGCAATGCAATAGAGAAACCCTGCCATGCATCTCTAACCTCTAGGGTGAGTTTACTCTTGGCGGGTCTCCAGTTGTGAATGGGATGCGGAAGCCCCGCCTGTTTCGGGATATGACGCGAACCAATGAAAAAGCCCAGTGCGTTATGGAAGAACGTCATATCGTCATCAGACGCCGTAGGGTTGGAATGCCTCTGTGTGAGATCCAGAACAACTCACCAAACATTTTTTTTTTTTTTTACAATTGGGATATGTTACGGATATGTTTGTTTAAAATGTATCAACAATAATTTCCCGACGCTTCAAGAGACTGAGTTGTCTTTCCTTGGACTAGGGAGAGTAGAGAGAGAGAGTGTTGTGAATGCTGCTAAGTCGAATTGCTTTCAACTTATTTATTGAATTTGCAGAAATTCATATGTCGAGATAGCAGGCTTGGCACGTTATGTTATATCGTTCGTTTGGACCGTGGAGCAGTTCAACACGGACCGTTATAATGTGAGTCCTGAATCTCTGGATGTTTGGGAAAGCTAGCCAAGTTGGCTACATTCTTGTCGCCCTGTGTAGCTGGCTAGAACATTGTGATTGTGTGCTGCTGGAGCGTTTAGGCTACAAAGCAAGAAAGTGTCAGTGAAAATACCTCCTTCTTTTGTCATACAGGCAGATGAAACACTGAAGATGAACCCGCTAATAGCATAAAGAAATGTAAGGTCCGGGTGCATCTTCAATCCCTAACTTACCAGGAAGGTAGTCTACTCTTTAAGTGCTGGAAGATAGCCACTGTTCGCCATAACTATTGACAAGGGGAGAAGTAAATGATCATAATAAATCGCCCACATGCGCTGGATCAATCGTCGGCTTGGGGAAAGGAATCAGAAGGTGGTGGACGTGTTGAGCGCAAAACCCTTCCTGGCTGGAGGAAGATGGCGCAGCCGTTCAATTGGAAGTAGTGGCGAGAGGAGTGAAACTTCATCGGGGCTCGTTGGATTTACTAGACATCTCGACCCTGATCGAAGGACACATGCAGGCCAAAAAACGGTACTTAATTCTGTTCTCCGCCGGTGCGTGTCTCATTCTGTTGTTGTACTTTGGAGGGATGCAAACCCCGCTATCCAGAAGCAACAACCGGCGTGATGACCGCAGCCTCGATGGACACCACCGGAGTCCCCAGTGGCACCACTTCTCTGGGTCCCTGCAGCCGTTCAGCCCCTGGGACCAAATGGAGACCGAGGAGTACAACGTTCACATATCGCCACGACAGAAGAGGGATGTCATTTCGGGAGTTTATAACGGGAAACGTTGCCGGATGGACTCCTGCTTTGATTTTTCCTTGTGCAAAACCAACGGATTTAAAGTTTACGTTTACCCGCAACAGAAAGGAGAGAAGATGTCCGAGAGTTATCAGAATATTTTATCTTCCATTGAAGCTTCCAGGTTCTATACGTCTGACCCGGGACAGGCTTGTCTGTTTGTCCTGAGTTTGGACACTCTAGACAGGGACATTCTGTCTCCGCAGTATGTTCACAACCTCAGAACTAAAGTCCAGAACTTGCATCTGTGGAATAACGGAAAGAATCACCTCATCTTCAACCTCTATTCGGGAACTTGGCCCGACTACACGGAAGATCTGGGCTTCGACTTTGGACAGGCCATGCTAGCCAAGGCAAGCATCGGCACGGAGAACTTCAGACCCAATTTCGATGTCTCCATCCCTCTTTTTGGGAAAGACCACCCCAGCGCCGGAGGGGAGAGGGGCTATTTAAAATACAACTCTATCCCACCGTACAGGAAATACATACTCGTGTTCAAAGGAAAACGATACCTCACTGGAATCGGATCAGACACGAGGAATGCATTATATCACGTCCATAACTCTGAGGACGTGGTGCTGCTCACCACATGTAAACACGGGAGAGACTGGCAGAAGCACAAGGATGCCCGCTGTGACATCGACAACGCCGAATATGACAAGTAAGTACATTACTATTGTCACGGTGCTGTATAGAGAGAGAGGTCTGTTGTCGTTTTAGATTTTTCAGGTACTTGTGAGGGTGGCAGTGTGACATCACTCACCAGCCTTGATGTGTGGCTGGCCGTGGGACACATTAATGGATCATTGTTGTCTGAGGTTGTTCGGACTCAAGGGAATTCATTAACTCAGTCGATATATTGAAACAAACCTCATTAATACAATGGAATAACAGTGGTACTGCCCAGTGTGTTTATAACAGTGGTACTGCCCAGTGTGTTTATAACAGTGGTACTGCCCAGTGTGTTTATAGCAGTGGTACTGCCCAGTGTGTTTATAACAGTGTGTTTATAGCAGTGGTACTGCCCAGTGTGTTTATAACAGTGTGTTTATAACAGTGGTACTGCCCAGTGTGTTTATAACAGTGGTACTGCCCAGTGTGTTTATAACAGTGTGTTTATAGCAGTGGTACTGCCCAGTGTGTTTATAACAGTGGTACTGCCCAGTGTGTTTATAACAGTGGTATTGCCCAGTGTGTTTATAACAGTGGTACTGCCCAGTGTGTTTATAACAGTGGTACTGCCCAGTGTGTTTATAACAGTGGTACTGCCCAGTGTGTTTATAACAGTGGTACTGCCCAGTGTGTTTATAGCAGTGGTACTGCCCAGTGTGTTTATAGCAGTGGTACTGCCCAGTGTGTTTAGTGGTACTGCCCAGTGTGTTTATAACAGTGGTACTGCCCAGTGTGTTTATAACAGTGGTACTGCCCAGTGTGTTTATAACAGTGTGTGGTACTGCCCAGTGTGTTTATAGCAGTGGTACTGCCCAGTGTGTTTATAACAGTGGTAGTGGTACTGCCCAGTGTGTTTATAACAGTGTGTTTATAACAGTGGTACTGCCCAGTGTGTTTATAACAGTGGTACTGCCCAGTGTGTTTATACAGTGGTACTGCCCAGTGTGTTTATAACAGTGGTACTGCCCAGTGTGTTTATAACAGTGGTACTGCCCAGTGTGTTTATAACAGTGGTACTGCCCAGTGTGTTTATAACAGTGGTACTGCCCAGTGTGTTTATAACAGTGGTACTGCCCAGTGTGTTTATAACAGTGGTACTGCCCAGTGTGTTTATAACAGTGGTACTGCCCAGTGTGTTTATAGCAGTGGTACTGCCCAGTGTGTTTATAGCAGTGGTACTGCCCAGTGTGTTTATAACAGTGGTACTGCCCAGTGTGTTTATAACAGTGGTACTGCCCAGTGTGTTTATAACAGTGGTACTGCCCAGTGTGTTTATAACAGTGGTACTGCCCAGTGTGTTTATAACAGTGGTACTGCCCAGTGTGTTTATAACAGTGGTACTGCCCAGTGTGTTTATAACAGTGGTACTGCCCAGTGTGTTTATAACAGTGGTACTGCCCAGTGTGTTTATAACAGTGGTACTGCCCAGTGTGTTTATAACAGTGGTACTGCCCAGTGTGTTTATAACAGTGGTACTGCCCAGTGTGTTTATAACAGTGGTACTGCCCAGTGTGTTTATAACAGTGGTACTGCCCAGTGTGTTTATAACAGTGGTACTGCCCAGTGTGTTTATAACAGTGGTACTGCCCAGTGTGTTTATAACAGTGGTACTGCCCAGTGTGTTTATAACAGTGGTACTGCCCAGTGTGTTTATAACAGTGGTACTGCCCAGTGTGTTTATAACAGTGGTACTGCCCAGTGTGTTTATAACAGTGGTACTGCCCAGTGTGTTTATAACAGTGGTACTGCCCAGTGTGTTTATAACAGTGGTACTGCCCAGTGTGTTTATAACAGTGGTACTGCCCAGTGTGTTTATAACAGTGGTACTGCCCAGTGTGTTTATAACAGTGGTACTGCCCAGTGTGTTTATAACAGTGATACTGCCCAGTGTGTTTATAACAGTGGTACTGCCCAGTGTGTTTATAACAGTGGTACTGCCCAGTGTGTTTATAACAGTGGTACTGCCCAGTGTGTTTATAGCAGTGGTACTGCCCAGTGTGTTTATAACAGTGGTACTGCCCAGTGTGTTTATAACAGTGGTACTGCCCAGTGTGTTTATAACAGTGGTACTGCCCAGCGTGTTTATAACAGTGGTACTGCCCAGCGTGTTTATAACAGTGGTACTGCCCAGCGTGTTTATAACAGTGGTACTGCCCAGCGTGTTTATAACAGTGGTACTGCCCAGCGTGTTTATAACAGTGGTACTGCCCAGTGTGTTTATAACAGTGGTACTGCCCAGTGTGTTTATAACAGTGGTACTGCCCAGTGTGTTTATAACAGTGGTACTGCCCAGTGTGTTTATAACAGTGGTACTGCCCAGTGTGTTTATAACAGTGGTACTGCCCAGTGTGTTTATAACAGTGGTACTGCCCAGTGTGTTTATAACAGTGGTACTGCCCAGTGTGTTTATAACAGTGGTACTGCCCAGTGTGTTTATAACAGTGGTACTGCCCAGTGTGTTTATAACAGTGGTACTGCCCAGTGTGTTTATAACAGTGGTACTGCCCAGTGTGTTTATAACAGTGATACTGCCCAGTGTGTTTATAACAGTGGTACTGCCCAGTGTGTTTAACTGTGGTACTGCCCAGTGTGTTTATAACAGTGGTACTGCCCAGTGTGTTTATAACAGTGGTACTGCCCAGTGTGTTTATAACAGTGGTACTGCCCAGCGTGTTTATAACAGTGGTACTGCCCAGCGTGTTTATAACAGTGGTACTGCCCAGTGTGTTTATAACAGTGTTTATAACAGTGGTACTGCCCAGTGTGTTTATAACAGTGGTACTGCCCAGTGTGTTTATAACAGTGGTACTGCCCAGTGTGTTTATAACAGTGTTTATAACAGTGGTACTGCCCAGTGTGTTTATAACAGTGGTAATGCCCAGTGTGTTTATAGCAGTGGTAATGCCCAGTGTGTTTATAGCAGTGGTAATGCCCAGTGTGTTTATAGCAGTGGTACTGCCCAGTGTGTTTATAGCAGTGGTACTGCCCAGTGTGTTTATAGCAGTGGTACTGCCCAGTGTGTTTATAGCAGTGGTACTGCCCAGTGTGTTTATAGCAGTGGTACTGCCCAGTGTGTTTATAGCAGTGGTACTGCCCAGTGTGTTTATAACAGTGGTACTGCCCAGTGTGTTTATAACAGTGGTACTGCCCAGTGTGTTTATAACAGTGGTACTGCCCAGTGTGTTTATAAGTGGTACTGCCCAGTGTGTTTATAACAGTGGTACTGCCCAGTGTGTTTATAACAGTGGTACTGCCCAGTGTGTTTATAACAGTGGTACTGCCCAGTGTGTTTATAACAGTGTTTATAACAGTGATACTGCCCAGTGTGTTTATAACAGTGGTACTGCCCAGTGTGTTTATAACAGTGGTACTGCCCAGTGTGTTTATAACAGTGGTACTGCCCAGTGTGTTTATAACAGTGGTACTGCCCAGTGTGTTTATAACAGTGGTACTGCCCAGTGTGTTTATAACAGTGGTACTGCCCAGTGTGTTTATAACAGTGGTACTGCCCAGTGTGTTTATAACAGTGGTACTGCCCAGTGTGTTTATAACAGTGGTACTGCCCAGTGTGTTTATAACAGTGGTACTGCCCAGTGTGTTTATAGCAGTGGTACTGCCCAGTGTGTTTATAGCAGTGGTACTTCCCAGTGTGTTTATAGCAGTGGTACTTCCCAGTGTGTTTATAGCAGTGGTACTGCCCAGTGTTTTTATAGCAGTGGTACTGCCCAGTGTTTTTATAGCAGTGGTACTGCCCAGCGTGTTTATAACAGTGTGTTTATAACAGTGTGTTTATAACAGCGTGTTTATAACAGTGATACTGCCCAGCGTGTTTATAACAGTGTGTTTATAACAGTGTTTATAACAGCGTGTTTATAACAGTGATACTGCCCAGCGTGTTTATAAGTGGTACTGCCCAGTGTGTTTATAACAGTGTGTTTATAACAGTGGTACTGCCCAGTGTGTTTAACAGTGTGTTTATAACAGTGATACTGCCCAGCGTGTTTATAACAGTGAAGGCCCACCACTCTGAAACCATTGAAAGCCAGTTGAAGGCCCACCACTCTGAAACCATTGAAAGCCAGTTGAAGGCCCACCACTCTGAAACCATTGAAAGCCAGTTGAAGGCCCACCACTCTGAAACCATTGAAAGCCAGTTGAAGGCCCACCACTCTGAAACCATTGAAAGCCAGTTGAAGGCCCACCACTCTGAAACCATTGAAAGCCAGTTGAAGGCCCACCACTCTGAAACCATTGAAAGCCAGTTGAAGGCCCACCACTCTGAAACCATTGAAAGCCAGTTGAAGGCCCACCACTCTGAAACCATTGAAAGCCAGTTGAAGGCCCACCACTCTGAAACCATTGAAAGCCAGTTGAAGGCCCACCACTCTGAAACCATTGAAAGCCAGTTGAAGGCCCACCACTCTGAAACCATTGAAAGCCAGTTGAAGGCCCACCACTCTGAAACCATTGAAAGCCAGTTGAAGGCCCACCACTCTGAAACCATTGAAAGCCAGTTGAAGGCCCACCACTCTGAAACCATTGAAAGCCAGTTGAAGGCCCACCACTCTGAAACCATTGAAAGCCAGTTGAAGGCCCACCACTCTGAAACCATTGAAAGCCAGTTGAAGGCCCACCACTCTGAAACCATTGAAAGCCAGTTGAAGGCCCACCACTCTGAAACCATTGAAAGCCAGTTGAAGGCCCACCACTCTGAAACCAGGAGGCAACATATGTTGAATCTTTTAATCCAAGTTTGTCCTCCCTTTTTATTGAACCAGATGGGTCTAATCTCCAGTCAACGTCTAGAATTCCCACTGCTGGTCTGATGGTGCTGCTAATATCAGTCACAGTCTACGATCAGTCACAGTCTACGATGAGTCACAGTCTACGATCAGTCACAGTCTACGATGAGTCACAGTCTACAATCATTCAGTCTACGATCAGTCACAGTCTACGATCAGTCACAGTCTACGATGAGTCACAGTCTACGATTAGTCTCAGTCACCCTCTACGATCAGTCACAGTCTACGATCAGTCTCAGTCAGTCACAGTCTACGATCAGTCACAGTCTACGATCAGTCTCAGTCACAGTCTACAATCAGTCACAGTCTACAATCAGTCACAGTCTACGATCAGTCACAGTCTACAATCAGGCAGTCAGTCAGTCAGTCAGTCATTCACAGACAGTCCAGTATCTATCAGTCAGTCACAGGCAGTCAGTCAGTTAGTCAGTCTATCAGTCAGGCAGTCAATCAATTAGTCAGTCAGCCAGTCAGCCAGTCAGTCAGTCACAGACAGTCCAGTATCTATCAGTCAGTCAGTCAGTCACAGAGCTACTGCATATTGTTCCTGCTGCTCTGAGGCCAAACCCTTCTGAATGACCAGGAAGCCCAGGTCCCTTCCCTGGCATTAAAACCATCTGAATGACCAGGAAGCCCAGGTCTCTTCCCTGGCATTAAAACCATCTGAATGACCAGGAAGCCCAGGTCTCTTCCCTGGCATTAAAACCATCTGAATGACCAGGAAGCCCAGGTCTCTTCCCTGGCATTAAAACCATCTGAATGACCAGGAAGCCCAGGTCTCTTCCCTGGCATTAAAACCATCTGAATGTTCAGGAAGCCCAGGTCCCTGGCATTAAAACCATCTGAATGACCAGGAAGCCCAGGTCCCTGGCATTAAAACCATCTGAATGACCAGGAAGCCCAGGTCTCTTCCCTGGCATTAAAACCATCTGAATGACCAGGAAGCCCAGGTCCCTGGCATTAAAACCATCTGAATGACCAGGAAGCCCAGGTCCCTGGCATTAAAACCGTCTGAATAAACTGACCCGGTCTCTGTTTAGTCAGTGGGCTCCCTGTCCTCCAGACCCTGCAGTACTGTTGTTACTCTGACTGTGGCTCAGCTGGCACACGTTCATCAGGGCACAACGTTTTGAAACCTCTCCACTTTAAAACAAAACAAGCTCTTCTCATTGGACAATGTTCTCTTAGTCCCCCCCCCCGGCCTGTTTTGAGTCTTGTTTTCATTGCGTTTTATTGCCTAATGAACACAAACCCTGCCCTGTGTGTTGGACTGTGGCTCATTGATGGGTTAGTGGGGTAGTCTGGGTACATTGCCCCGGTGACAGCAGGGAAAGCCTACCTCCCACTGTTGACTCAGTCACTTCCCAGCAGCAGGACCCCACTCTGTAGCATGCATCCCAATTGGCTCCCTATTCCCTAGTTAGTGCACTGGTTTTGACCAGGGCTGATAGGTCTCTGGCCAAAATTAGTGCACTATATAGGGAATAGGGAGCCATTTGGGATGCAGTCAATGGCCCCTGGAATGTGTCCTGTTTAAACTTCCTGACTGTGGTGGTGCTGTGTGTGGATGGTGCTGGGTGGCTTAGAGCTCTCCTACCCCAGCACGACGGGCCCCGACAGGATATATCGGGTTCGGGCCGGGCCTGTTTTCTTTCATCAGTAACTAGGGTACGGGCCTGTTTTCTTTCATCAGTAACTAGGGCCGGGCCGGGTCTGTTTACTTTCATCAGTAACTAGGGCCGGGCCGGGTCTGTTTTCTTTCATCAGAGAGGGGGCAGTCTGGTTTACTAGCCAGAGACTGGGTCAGATGGAGAGAGAGAGAGAGGACAGTCTGGTTTACTAGCTAGAGACTGGGTCAGATGGAGAGAGAGAGAGAGGGCAGTCTGGTTTACTAGCTAGAGACTGGGTCAGATGGAGAGAGAGAGCAGTCTGGTTTACTAGCTAGAGACTGGGTCAGATGGAGAGAGAGAGAGAGGGCAGTCTGGTTTACTAGCTAGAGACTGGGTCAGATGGAGAGAGAGAGAGGGCAGTCTGGTTTACTAGCTAGAGACTGGGTCAGATGGAGAGAGAGAGAGGACAGTCTGGTTTACTAGCTAGAGACTGGGTCAGATGGAGAGAGAGAGAGAGGGCAGTCTGGTTTACTAGCTAGAGACTGGGTCAGATGGAGAGAGAGAGAGGACAGTCTGGTTTACTAGCTAGAGACTGGGTCAGATGGAGAGAGAGAGAGGACAGTCTGGTTTACTAGCTAGAGACTAGGTCAGATGGAGAGAGAGAGAGAGGGCAGTCTGGTTTACTAGCTAGAGACTGGGTCAGATGGGGAGAGAGAGAGAGAGAGAGAGGGCAGTCTGGTTTACTAGCTAGAGACTAGGTCAGATGGAGAGAGAGAGAGAGAGAGAGAGAGAGAGGACAGTCTGGTTTACTAGCTAGAGACTAGGTCAGATGGAGAGAGAGAGGACAGTCTGGTTTACTAGCTAGAGACTGGGTCAGATAGAGAGAGAGAGAGAGGACAGTCTGGTTTACTAGCTAGAGACTGGGTCAGATGGAGAGAGAGAGAGGGCAGTCTGGTTTACTAGCTAGAGACTGGGTCAGATGGAGAGAGGGAGAGGACAGTCTGGTTTACTAGCTAGAGACTGGGTCAGATGGAGAGAGAGCGAGGACAGTCTGGTTTACTAGCTAGAGACTGGGTCAGATGGAGAGAGAGAGAGGACAGTCTGGTTTACTAGCTAGAGACTGGGTCAGATGGAGAGAGAGAGAGGGCAGTCTGGTTTACTAGCTAGAGACTGGGTCAGATGGAGAGAGAGAGAGAGAGAGGACAGTCTGGTTTACTAGCTAGAGACTGGGTCAGATGGAGAGAGAGAGAGAGAGGGCAGTCTGGTTTACTAGCTAGAGACTAGGTCAGATGGAGAGAGAGAGGACAGTCTGGTTTACTAGCTAGAGACTGGGTCAGATGGAGAGAGAGAGAGGACAGTCTGGTTTACTAGCTAGAGACTGGGTCAGATGGAGAGAGAGAGAGGGCAGTCTGGTTTACTAGCTAGAGACTGGGTCAGATGGAGAGAGAGCGAGGACAGTCTGGTTTACTAGCTAGAGACTGGGTCAGATGGAGAGAGAGCGAGGACAGTCTGGTTTACTAGCTAGAGACTGGGTCAGATGGAGAGAGAGAGAGGGCAGTCTGGTTTACTAGCTAGAGACTGGGTCAGATGGAGAGAGAGAGGGCAGTCTGGTTTACTAGCTAGAGACTGGGTCAGATGGAGAGAGAGAGCAGTCTGGTTTACTAGCTAGAGACTGGGTCAGATGGAGAGAGAGAGAGAGGGCAGTCTGGTTTACTAGCTAGAGACTGGGTCAGATGGAGAGAGAGAGAGGGCAGTCTGGTTTACTAGCTAGAGACTGGGTCAGATGGAGAGAGAGAGAGGACAGTCTGGTTTACTAGCTAGAGACTGGGTCAGATGGAGAGAGAGAGAGAGAGGGCAGTCTGGTTTACTAGCTAGAGACTGGGTCAGATGGAGAGAGAGAGAGGACAGTCTGGTTTACTAGCTAGAGACTAGGTCAGATGGAGAGAGAGAGAGAGGGCAGTCTGGTTTACTAGCTAGAGACTGGGTCAGATGGAGAGAGAGAGAGAGGGCAGTCTGGTTTACTAGCTAGAGACTAGGTCAGATGGAGAGAGAGAGGACAGTCTGGTTTACTAGCTAGAGACTGGGTCAGATAGAGAGAGAGAGAGAGAGAGAGAGAGGACAGTCTGGTTTACTAGCTAGAGACTGGGTCAGATGGAGAGAGAGAGAGGGCAGTCTGGTTTACTAGCTAGAGACTGGGTCAGATGGAGAGAGAGAGAGGACAGTCTGGTTTACTAGCTAGAGACTAGGTCAGATGGAGAGAGAGAGAGAGGGCAGTCTGGTTTACTAGCTAGAGACTAGGTCAGATGGAGAGAGAGAGAGAGAGAGAGAGAGAGAGAGAGAGAGAGGACAGTCTGGTTTACTAGCTAGAGACTAGGTCAGATGGAGAGAGAGAGGACAGTCTGGTTTACTAGCTAGAGACTGGGTCAGATGGAGAGAGGGAGAGGACAGTCTGGTTTACTAGCTAGAGACTGGGTCAGATGGAGAGAGGGAGAGGACAGTCTGGTTTACTAGCTAGAGACTGGGTCAGATGGAGAGAGAGCGAGGACAGTCTGGTTTACTAGCTAGAGACTGGGTCAGATGGAGAGAGAGAGGACAGTCTGGTTTACTAGCTAGAGACTGGGTCAGATGGAGAGAGAGAGAGGGCAGTCTGGTTTACTAGCTAGAGACTGGGTCAGATGGAGAGAGAGAGAGGACAGTCTGGTTTACTAGCTAGAGACTGGGTCAGATGGAGAGAGAGAGAGAGGGCAGTCTGGTTTACTAGCTAGAGACTAGGTCAGATGGAGAGAGAGAGGACAGTCTGGTTTACTAGCTAGAGACTGGGTCAGATGGAGAGAGAGAGAGAGGACAGTCTGGTTTACTAGCTAGAGACTGGGTCAGATGGGAGAGAGAGAGGGCAGTCTGGTTTACTAGCTAGAGACTGGGTCAGATGGAGAGAGAGAGAGGACAGTCTGGTTTACTAGCTAGAGACTGGGTCAGATGGAGAGAGAGAGGACAGTCTGGTTTACTAGCTAGAGACTGGGTCAGATGGAGAGAGAGAGGGGGCAGTCTGGTTTACTAGCTAGAGACTGGGTCAGATGGAGAGAGAGAGAGGACAGTCTGGTTTACTAGCTAGAGACTGGGTCAGATGGAGAGAGAGAGAGGGCAGTCTGGTTTACTAGCTAGAGACTGGGTCAGATGGAGAGAGAGAGAGGACAGTCTGGTTTACTAGCTAGAGACTGGGTCAGATGGAGAGAGAGAGGGCAGTCTGGTTTACTAGCTAGAGACTGGGTCAGATGGAGAGAGAGAGAGGGCAGTCTGGTTTACTAGCTAGAGACTGGGTCAGATGGAGAGAGGGAGAGGACAGTCTGGTTTACTCGCTAGAGACTGGGTCAGATGGAGAGAGAGCGAGGACAGTCTGGTTTACTAGCTAGAAACTGGGTCAGATGGAGAGAGAGAGAGGACAGTCTGGTTTATTAGCTAGAGACTGGGTCAGATGGAGAGAGATAGAGGGCAGTCTGGTTTACTAGCTAGAGACTGGGTCAGATGGAGAGAGAGAGGGCAGTCTGGTTTACTAGCTAGAGACTGGGTCAGATGGAGAGAGAGAGAGGACAGTCTGGTTTACTAGCTAGAGACTGGGTCAGATGGAGAGAGAGAGGGGGCAGTCTGGTTTACTAGCTAGAGACTGGGTCAGATGGAGAGAGAGCGAGAGGGCAGTCTGGTTTAACCAGGCGGAAGCCATGTTGTTTCTCCCTCACAGTGGCCCATTGTGGGACAAATCCTGCTTTCCTCTCTGTCTATAAGGAAGCTATTGCCATCCTGCAGGGGTTCATCCTCTGATATTAATACCATATTAGAACTTAGTAATAACCATTAAATACGTTATTGTAATTGGTATTTATTATTATTTATGGTTATTATTATTGATTATTATGGGCATTATTATTATTATTGTTGTTATTATTATTGTACTTGTTATTTAATATTATTTATTGTTATTATGTATAATTATTATTATTATGATTATTATTGTACTTGTTATTTAATATTATGTATTGTTATTATTTATAATAATTATTATGGTTATTATTATTGATTATTATGGGCATTATTATTATTGTTGTTATTATTATTGTACTTGTTATTATTTATAATAATTATTATGGTTATTATTATTGTAATTGTTATTTATTGTTATTATTTATAATAATTATTATTATTGTAATAGTTATTTATTGTTATTATTTATAATAATTATTATTATTGTAATAGTTATTTATTGTTATTATTTATAATTATTATTGTAATTGTTATTTATTGTCATTATTTATAATAATTATTATGGTTATTATTATTGTAATTGTTATTTATTGTCATTATTTATAATTATTATTATGGTTATTATTATTGTACTTGTTATTTATTGTTATTATTTATAATATTTATTATGGTTATTATTATTGTAATTGTTATTTATTGTCATTATTTATAATAATTATTATGATTATTATTATTGTAATTGTTATTTATTGTTATTATTTATAATAATAATTATTATTGTAATTGTTATTTATTGTCATTATTTATAATAATTATTATGGTTATTATTATTGTAATAGTTATTTATTGTTATTATGTATATTTATAATTATTATGGTTATTATTATTGTAATTGTTATTTATTGTCATTATTTATAATTATTATAATTATGATTATTATTATTGTAATTGTTATTTATTGTCATTATTTATAATAATTATTATGGTTATTATTATTGTAATTGTTATTTATTGTTATTATTTATTATTATTATTATTATTATGGTTATTATTATTGTAATTGTTATTTATTGTCAATAATTATTATGGTTATTATTATTGTAATTGTTATTTATTGTTATTATTTATAATAATTATTATGGTTATTATTATAGTTTTTACTACTATTATTATTATTTGTTATTGTTACACATCTCCTTTATGTTACATTTCCTCAGACTGACCTTTTTGAGAAATACTGAGAGGGATTCAGAAATGACTGTCTGCTTTAATAACAAACACAACATCCTGAAGTAGAGAGACTTCATTCCCAGGAGGCTGTATGTGGTAATGAAGAACCGTGGACTGACAGACTAGTGTAGCTGTCTAGAGGGCTATAGAGACACACACACACACACACAACATTCCTCAGGGAGCATTGTATACACTATGCAGGGGATTGGTGGCTTTTGGGGTTCAAAAGTGCCCAGGATAAAAAAAAGCATCTCATAGAGGGGACAGGACTGTAGAGACTGTTCCTGGAACAGAACAGAACACCTGTATCAATCCTACAATAGAGAGGACAGGACTGTAGAGACTGTTCCTGGAACAGAACACCTGTATCAGTCCTACAATAGAGAGGACAGGACTGTAGAGACTGTTCCTGGAACAGAACAGAACACCTGTATCAATCCTACAATAGAGGAGACAGGACTGTAGAGACTGTTCCTGGAACAGAACACCGGTATCAATCACATTAGGATGGACATGAGCAGAAAATGAGTTCTCTGGGGACGTTTGTTGTCTACTGATGTTAGGAGACAGACAGACAGGCAGACAGACAGGCAGACAGACAGGCAGACAGACAGGCAGACAAACAGGCAGGCAGGCAGGCAGACAGACAGACAGACAGAGAGAGAGAACGAGCCCTGACATTTCTCTGGTGAAGCGATGAGCATTGCATATATCCACCACATTTAGAGTTTCACATCTACGCTTCAAACAGCCTGCTGGTGGGCTGACTGAGGCTGGGGGGTAAGCTAGGAAATGGTGGAAAATGTAGGTCAGATAAATGATCCTCTTTCTGACATTTATCTGATGCAGAAGATCCCAAAGAAGCGCTCTCATTTGAGTGACAGGTGAGAGAGGATGATGAATAGGTTTGTGACATTCTATGTTATTACTTAGGCTAAGTAATAACATAGATGGGCTAAGTAATAACATAGGCTAAGTAATAACATAGATAGGCTATCTATGTTATTACTTAGGCTATGTCTATTTGAATTTCAGTGGGTGAGTTTTAAGAGCCGCCAGCCAGTTCACTCTAAATATTGTGGCAGCAGTTTGTCGTCTGCCCCTCTTCCCATCTCCTCTGACGATGGGTCGTAAACCTACTCCTAGCTAGCTGTTCATCCTTGTGTTCAGTTAAGCATCGCCATGTTTGCTGTTAGTGCCACAGATCAGCTGGATCCTCTCTGTATCATTCTGCATCTGACCAAGGCAACCCAGAGCTGTAAATAGGCTATATGGCTCTGTTCTGAGGCAACCTGTCTTTGCAAAGTATGCAGTATCCTTTTAATGCAAAATCTTTGTCTCTGGTTGGTCCACGGCTCTTCCTAAGGGTCTCTGGTTGGTCCACGGCTCTTCCTAATGGTCTCTGGTTGGTCCACGGCTCTTCCTAAGGGTCTCTGGTTGGTCCACGGCTCTTCCGGAGGTCTCTCGTTGGTCCACGGCTCTTGCGGGGGTCTCTGGTTGGTCCACGGCTCTTCCTAAGGGTCTCTGGTTGGTCCACGGCTCTTCCTAAGGGTCTCTGGTTGGTCCACGGCTCTTCCGGAGGTCTCTGGTTGGTCTACGGCTCTTCCGGAGGTCTCTGGTTGGTCCACGGCTCTTCCGGAGGTCTCTGGTTGGTCCACGGCTCTTCCTAATGGTCTCTGGTTGGTCCACGGCTCTTCCTAATGGTCTCTGGTTGGTCCACGGCTCTTCCTAATGGTCTCTGGTTGGTCCACGACTCTTCCGGAGGTCTCTGGTTGGTCTAGCTAGCTAGCATCCAGTGTCCTTTGCTATCGCCTGCCGAACACCTGCCCTCACCGTCGTTAACAGAACTGTGGGAAAATGGTGCCCGACAGACGGGGGCGGAGGATACCATCTACCGGTGTCCTAGGTATCATTAGCTAGCTAGCTGTGTACTGGAGTCCTAGCTAGCTCGCTCCTGTTGTCCTAGCTAGCTAGCTCCTGTTGTCCTAGCTAGCTGAGTACTGGAGTCCTAGCTAGCTAGCTCCTGTTGTCCTAGCTAGCTGAGTACTGGAGTCCTAGCTAGCTGAGTACTGGAGTCCTAGCTAGCTGAGTACTGGAGTCCTAGCTAGCTAGCTCCTGTTGTCCTAGCTAGATGAGTACTGGAGTCCTAGCTAGCTAGCTCCTGTTGTCCTAGCTAGATGAGTACTGGAGTCCTAGCTAGCTAGCTCATGTTGTCCTAGCTAGATGAGTACTGGAGTCCTAGCTAGATGAGTACTGGAGTCCTAGCTAGATGAGTACTGGAGTCCAAGCAAGCTGAGTACTGGAGTCCAAGCAAGCTGAGTACTGGAGTCCTGGCTGAAAAAATGGACCCATAGAAGTATGAAGAGACGTTCCTGCCGAATTGTGGGCCGCAAAACACAACCTTTTCCCTAGGGCAGGGAGGATTTCTGTCTGTCTAACCATCTGCCTGTCTGCCTGTCTACCTGTCTACCTGTCTACCCGTCTGCCTGTCTACCCGTCTGCCTGTCTACCTGTCTACCTGTCTACCTGTCTGCCTGTCTGCCTGTCTACCTGTCTGCCTGTCTACCCGTCTACCCGTCTGCCTGTCTACCCGTCTGCCTGTCTACCCGTCTGCCTGTCTACCCGTCTCCCTGTCTGCCTGCTCCATGTCTCCCCGTCTGCCTGCTCCATGTCTCCCTGTCTGCCTGCTCCCTGTCTGCCTGCTCCATGTCTGCCCATCTGCCTGCTCCCTGTCTGCCTGCTCCCTGTCTGCCTGCTCCATGTCTGCCCGTCTGCCTGCTCCCTGTCTGCCTGCTCCATGTCTGCCCGTCTGCCTGCTCCCTGTCTGCCTGCTCCCTGTCTGCCTGCTCCATGTCTCCCTGTCTGCCTGCTCCATGTCTCCCTGTCTGCCTGCTCCATGTCTCCCTGTCTGCCTGCTCCATGTCTCCCTGTCTCCATGCTCCCTGTCTGCCTGCTCCATGTCTCCCTGTCTGCCTGCTCCATGTCTCCCTGTCTGCCTGCTCCATGTCTCCCTGTCTGCCTGCTCCATGTCTCCCTGTCTGCCTGCTCCATGTCTCCCTGTCTGCCTGCTCCATGTCTCCCTGTCTGCCTGCTCCATGTCTGCCTGCTCCATGTCTCCCTGTCTGCCTGCTCCATGTCTCCCTGCTCCATGTCTCCCTGTCTGCCTGCCTGGTCCATGTCTCTCTGTCTGCCTGCTCCATGTCTGCCTGCTCCATGTCTCCCTGTCTGCCTGCTCCATGTCTGCCTGCTCCATGTCTCCCTGTCTGCCTGCTCCATGTCTCCCTGTCTGCCTGCTCCATGTCTCCCCGTCTGCCTGCCTGTCTACCCGTCTGCCTGCCTGTCTACCCGTCTGCCTGTCTGCCTGTCCTGTCTGCCCTGTCTCCCCATCTGCCCTCTCTGCCTGTCTCCGTCTCCCTGTCTGCCCTCTCCATGTCTCCCCGTCTGCCTGTCTCCATGTCTGCCCATGTCTCCCTGTCTGCCTTCTCCATGTCTCCCGTCTGCCAGTCTGTCTCTCCCCGTCTCTGCCTCTCCATGTCTCCCCGTCTGCCTGTCTCCCCGTC
Source organism: Oncorhynchus keta (assembly GCF_023373465.1). Classification (NCBI taxonomy): domain Eukaryota; kingdom Metazoa; phylum Chordata; class Actinopteri; order Salmoniformes; family Salmonidae; genus Oncorhynchus; species Oncorhynchus keta. Next base: position 17,993 of record NW_026290890.1, read on the forward strand.
TCCCTCGTCTCCCTCGTCTCCCCGTCTCCCGTCTCCCCGTCTCCATGTCTCCCCGTCTCCCCATGTCTCCCGTCTCCCCTGTCTCCATGTCTCCCCGTCTGCCTCGTCTCCCCGTCTCCCCGTCCCCGTCTCTGCCCGTCTCCCTCCCCGTCTCCATGTCTCCCCGTCTCCCCTCGTCTCCTCGTCTCCCCGTCTCCCCGTCTCCCCGTCTCCCCGTCTCCCCGTCTCCCCGTCTGCCCGTCTGCCCGTCTGCCCGTCTCCCCGTCTCCCCGTCTGCCCGTCTGCCCGTCTGCCCGTCTGCCCGTCTGCCCGTCTCCCCGTCTCCCCGTCTCCCCGTCTCCCCGTCTCCCCGTCTCCCGTCTCCATGTCTCCCCGTCCCCGTCTCCCCGTCTCCCCGTCTCCCCGTCTCCCCGTCTCCCCGTCTCCCCGTCTCCCCGTCTCCACGTCTCCCCGTCTCCCCGTCTCCCCGTCTCCCTCGTCTCCCCGTCTCCCCGTCTCCCCGTCTCCCCGTCTCCATGTCTCCCCGTCTCCCCGTCTGCCTGTCTCCCCGTCTCCATGTCTCCCCGTCTCCTCGTCTCCCGTCTCCCCGTCTCCCCGTCTCCATGTCTCCCCGTCTCCATGTCTCCCCGTCTCCTCGTCTCCCCGTCTCCATGTCTCCCCGTCTCCCCGTCTCCCCGTCTCCCCGTCTCCCCGTCTCCCCGTCTCCATGTCTCCCCGTCTCCCCGTCTCCCCGTCTCCCCGTCTCCCTGTCTCCCCGTCTCCCCGTCTCCCTGTCTCCCCGTCTCCATGTCTCCCCGTCTCCCCGTCTGCCTGTCTCCCCGTCTCCCTGTCTCCCCGTCTCCATGTCTCCCCGTCTGCCTGTCTCCCCGTCTCCCTGTCTCCCCGTCTCTGCCTGTCTCCCCGTCTGCCTGTCTCCCCGTCTCCCCGTCTCCCCGTCTCCTCGTCTCCCCGTCTCCCCGTCTCCCCGCTCCATTGCCCAGCTTTGTCCTGAGGGGGTTGGTTGGAGAGATCACGTTGTCCTGCAGCAGCACATCATCAGGGCTTAGTTTAGCCAATACCCAGGATTAAAACTTCTCTATAAATACTTCTATCAGACTAACGTCATTCAGTGGCATCTCTCTCTCTTCAGTCTCTCTCTCTCTTCCTTTCTCTTCAGTCTCTCTCTCTCTTCCTCTCTCTTCAGTCTCTCTCTCTCTTCCTCTCTCTTCAGTCTCTCTCTCTCTTCCTCTCTCTTCAGTCTCTCTCTCTCTTCCTCTCTCTTCAGTCTCTCTCTCTCTTCCTCTCTCTTCAGTCTCTCTCTCTCTTCCTCTCTCTTCAGTCTCTCTCTCTCTCTCTCTCTTCAGTCTCTCTCTCTCTCTCTCTTTTCAGTCTCTCTCTCTCTCTCTCTTCAGTCTCTCTCTCGTTCGCTCGCGCTTGGCACTGCCTCTTAATTGGAACCATGCTTGCAGCTTTCAGTTTCAGGTTAAACATTTGATATCCTCAGCCTCCTGGCGTGACTTTCCCTTTCTCAGGGCTCACAATCTACAGTGTCCTACGCGGTAGTGGCTCGAGTCCTACGTGGTACTGACTCGTGTCCTACGTCCTACGCGGTAGTGACTTGTGTCCTACGCGGTGGTGACTTGTGTCCTATGCGGTGGTGACTCGTGTCCTACGCGGTAGCGGCTCGTGTCCTACGTCCTACGCGGTAGCGGCTCGTGTCCTACGCGGTGGTGACTCGTGTCCTATGCGGTGGTGACTCGTGTCCTATGCGGTGGTGACTCGTGTCCTACGCGGTAGCGGCTCGTGTCCTACGTCCTACGCGGTAGCGGCTCGTGTCCTACGCGGTGGCGGCTCGTGTCCTACGCGGTGGCGGCTCGTGTCCTACGCGGTAGCGGCTCGTGTCCTACGCGGTAGCGACTCGTGTCCTACGCGGTGGCGACTCGTGTCCTACGCGGTAGGCGACTCGTGTCCTACGCGGTGGCGACTCGTGTCCTACGCGGTGGTGACTCGTGTCCTACGCGGTGGCGACTCGTGAGAGACGCGGTAGCGACTCGTGTCCCTACGCGGTGGCGTCACAGGGGAAGTGTCCTGACGCGGTGGTGGCTCGTGTCCTACGCGGTGGCGGGATGGGTCCAACGTAGGTGTGAGAGGATGGGTCGTGTGTGAAAGAAGGACGCGGTGGCGACTCGTGTCCTACGCGGTGGCGACCTCGTGTCCCACAGTGTAGCGCGGTGGGACTCGTGTCTGAGAGGACGCGGTGGCGCTCGTGTCCTACGCGGTGGCGACTCGTGACGCGGTAGTGGCTCGTGTCCTCACGCGGTGGCGACTCGTGTCCACGCGGTGGCGACTCGTGTCCTACGCGGTGGTGGCTCGTGTCCTACGCGGTGGTGACTCGTGTCCTACGCGGTGGTGACTCGTGTCCTACGCGGTGGTGACTCGTGGGGACGCGGTGGTGACTGGTGTCCTACGCGGTGGTGACTCGTGTCCTCTGTGGTGTGGTGACTCGTGTCCACGGGAGGTGACTCGTGTCCTACGCGGTGGGACTCGTGTCCTCTGGGGTGGCGAGCTGTGAGAGGATGGTGACTCGTGTCCATGCGGTGGTACTCGTGTCCTGGGGTGGTGAGACGCGGTGGTGACTCGTGTCCTATGTGATGACTGGTGACTTGTTGGTGTGAGAGGATGGGTCATAGTGTAGCTGTGAGAGGATGGGTCACAGTGTAGCTGTGAGAGGATGGGTCACAGTGTAGCTGTGAGAGGATGGGTCACAGTGTAGCTGTGAGGGGATGGGCCACAGTGTAGCTGTGAGAGGATGGGTCACAGTGTAGCTGTGAGAGGATGGGTCACAGTGTAGCTGTGAGAGGATGGGCCATATTGTACAGTAGTGTATGTAAGGAGCAATAGTTTCCACAAAGTCAGAATGAAGAGAGGGTACTCACTGAGTCTCTCTGGGGAGAATGAAGAGAGGGTACTCACTGAGTCTCTCTGGGGAGAATGAAGAGAGGGTACTCACTGAGTCTCTCTGGGGAGAATGAAGAGAGGGTACTCACTGGGTCTCTCTGGGGAGAATGAAGAGAGGGTACTCACTGAGTCTCTCTGGGGAGAATGAAGAGACTGTACTCACTGAGTCTCTCTGGGGAGAATGAAGAGAGGGTACTCACTGAGTCTCTCTGGGGAGAATGAAGAGAGGGTACTCACTGAGTCTCTCTGGGGAGAATGAAGAGAGGGTACTCACTGAGTCTCTCTGGGGAGAATGAAGAGACTGTACTCACTGAGTCTCTCTGGGGAGAATGAAGAGAGGGTACTCACTGGGTCTCTCTGGGGAGAATGAAGAGAGGGTACTCACCGAGTCTCTGGGGAGAATGAAGAGATGGTACTCACTGAGTCTCTCTGGGGAGAATGAAGAGAGGGTACTCACTGAGTTTCTCTGGGGAGAATGAAGAGACTGTACTCACTGAGTCTCTCTGGGGAGAATGAAGAGAGGGTACTCACCGAGTCTCTGGGGAGAATGAAGAGATGGTACTCACTGAGTCTCTCTGGCTGTATTCTACATACTGCAGGGTACACCGTGGTAAAGTATTGACATGTAGAGTGACGAGACGGTACTCACTGAGTCGTGACTCACTCCGCCAGCTGGTACAGACGACAGGGTGTCTCAAACTAATGACGATGGACAGCAGGAAGTCGAATGACAAAAAAAATAATTTAGCTTTGTAATTTAGTTAATCATCTCTGTAACTTGGCTTTGTGATGGCAAAGTGATTCTCGAGAGAGGCAGTAGCTACTAGCTAGCTACTTGTTTATCACCCTGTGGCGCTCTGGAGCATCCCGTCTTGTGAATATATCTCAGCTGTGTTTTTGTTTCCCCCCCCCCCATGTTGACCAACCATTCTAATCTGTCCAGAGGTTTTTTATGTGATAGTTGTTTAACATGTTTGATTTAGAGATCTGCCTCTTTCCCCAATAAAACAACATTTTAACGAGAGGGAAAATGAATCCCCCTGTGTTTCCTTCCCCGTCCAGAGGACTGGGCATTCCCCGATGTGTTTATGATATAGGTTTATTAGGCTAGGCAGGGTACTTTCTTTTATCAACATACAATCTTGCAAAGGATGATTTTGTGTATTTTTTTAATGGTCTTATCAAAACAACTGTAATGCAGACCAAAGATTATTCCTTGTGTAACAGAGAGCGTCTTCCTTGGCTCACTCTGGACAAGAGGAATGAAAGGCGGATAGCAGATGTCCCCACGCGCTGCAGTTTCTCCTGAGAAGTACTGTCTGAATCTGTGGCGTGTAGCATATAGCTTAGGCCTAGACTTATTGAACACTAGCCATGTAGCCTAGGCATATTGAACACTATCCATGTAGCCTAGGCATATTGAACACTATCCATATAGCCTAGGCATATTGAACACTAGCCATGTAGCCTAGGCATATTGAACACTATCCATGTAGCCTAGGCATATTGAACACTATCCATGTAGCCTAGGCATATTGAACACTATCCATGTAGCCTAGGCATATTGAACACTATCCATATAGCCTAGGCATATTGAACACTAGCCATGTAGCCTAGGCATATTGAACACTATCCATATAGCCTAGGCATATTGAACACTACCCATGTAGCCTAGGCATATTGAACACTACCCATATAGCCTAGACATATTGAACACTATCCATGTAGCCTAGGCATATTGAACACTATCCATATAGCCTAGACATATTGAACACTATCCATGTAGCCTAGACATATTGAACACTATCCATATAGCCTAGACATATTGAACACTATCCATATAGCCTAGACATATTGAACACTACCCATATAGCATAGGCATATTGAACACTTCCCATATAGCCTAGACATGTTGAACACTTCCCATATAGCCTAGACATATTGAACACTATCCATGTAGCCTAGACATATTGAACACTTCCCATATAGCCTAGACATATTGAACACTTCCCATGTAGCCTAGGCATATTGAACACTTCCCATGTAGCCTAGGCATATTGAACACTTCCCATGTAGCCTAGGCATATTGAACACTATCCATGTAGCCTAGGCATATTGAACACTATCCATGTAGCCTAGGCATATTGAACACTATCCATGTAGCCTAGGCATATTGAACACTATCCATATAGCCTAGACATATTGAACACTATCCATGTAGCCTAGACATATTGAACACTACCCATATAGCCTAGACATATTGAACACTATCCATATAGCCTAGACATATTGAACACTATCCATGTAGCCTAGACATATTGAACACTACCCATATAGCCTAGACATATTGAACACTATCCATGTAGCCTAGGCATATTGAACACTATCCATATAGCCTAGACATATTGAACACTATCCATGTAGCCTAGACATATTGAACACTTCCCATGTAGCCTAGACATATTGAACACTATCCATGTAGCCTAGGCATATTGAACACTGTGATAGCCCCATATTGAACATTCCCATGTAGCCTAGACATATTGAACACTTCCCATGTAGCCTAGGACATATTGAACACTCCCATATAGCTTCTAGGCATATTGAACACTACCCCATGAGCTCTGGCATATTGAACACTACCCCATGTAGCCTAGGCATATTGAACACTATCCCATGTAGCCTAGGCATATTGAACACTATCCCTAGCCTAGATATGGTGAACAGTAGTGTCCATATAGCCTAGGCATATTGAACACTATCCATATAGCTCTAGAAATAGTGCCCTACCCATAGTAGCCTAGGCATATTGAACACTATCCATATAGCTCTAGACATATTGAACACTACCCCATAGTAGCTCTGGCATATTGAACACTATCCATGTAGCCTAGGCATATTGAACACCCCATAGGGCTCTAGCCTAGGCATATTGCACTATCCCATATAGCCTAGACATAGTGAACACTACCCATGTAGCTCTGGCATATTGAACAGTATCCATATCCTAGGCATATTGAAGCTCCATGTAGCCTAAATATTGAACACTTACCCCATATAGCCTGGTCATATTGAACCTTCCCATGTAGCTCTGGCATATTGAACACTACCCATGTAGCCTAGGCATATTGAACACTTCTGGTAGCCTAGACATATTGAACACTATCCCATGTAGCTCTGGCATATTGAACACTATCCATATAGCCTAGGCATATTGAACACTACCCCATGTAGCCTAGATATATTGAACACTCCCATCCCTGGTCTGTAGCCTAGGCATATTGAACACTGGTCCTATAGCCTAGGCATATTGAACACTACCCATGTAGCCTAGACATATTGAAGTGCCCTAGCCCATATTGAACACTGGTCCAAGCCTAGACATATTGAACCTATCCCATATAGCCTAGACATATAGTGAACACTACCCCATATAGCTTTGGTCTAAAGACATAGTTGAACACTATCCATGTAGCCTGGACATATTGAACACTATCCATGCTCTGCCTAACATAGTGAACACTATCCATATAGCCTAGACATAGTAACACTACCCCATAGGGCTCTGGACATATTGAACACTATCCATGTAGCCTAGGCATATTGAACACTACCCATATAGCTCTGGTCATATTGAACACTTCCCATATAGCCTAGACATATTGAACACTTCCCCATGTAGCCTAGACAATTGAACACTACCCATGGCCTAGACATATTGAACACTACCCATATAGCCTAGACATATTGAACACTATCCATATAGCCTAGTCATATTGAACACTGCCCATACCCCTAGGGCTCTGGTGAACACTTCCCTAGCCTAGACATATTGAACACTACCCATGTAGCCTAACATATTGAACACTGTCCCATGTGGCCTAGGTCATAGTAGTGAACACTATCCATAGGCCTAGACATATTGAACACTTCCCCATAGCCTAGACATATTGAACACTATCCATAGTAGCCTAGACATATTGAACACTGGTCCATATAGCCTAGGCATATTGAACACTTCCCATATAGCCTAGACATATTGAACACTACCCATGTAGCCTAGACATATTGAACACTACCCATGTAGCCTAGGCATATTGAACACTATCCATATAGCCTACCATATTGAACACTCACCTAGCCTGACATATTGAACACTATCCATATAGCCTGACATATTGAACACTATCCATATAGCCTAGACATATTGAACACTATCCATATAGCCTAGGCATATTGAACACTATCCATGTAGCCTAGGCATATTGAACACTATCCATATAGCCCATATTGAACACTATCCATATAGCCTAGACATATTGAACACTACCCATATAGCCTAGACATATTGAACACTACCCATGTAGCCTAGGCATATTGAACACTATCCATCACTAGCCTAGACATATTGAACACTATCCATATAGCCTAGACATATTGAACACCCCATATAGATCACATATTGAACACTATCCATATAGCCTAGACATATTGAACACTTCCCATATAGCCTAGACATATTGAACACTATCCATATAGCCTGGACATATTGAACACTCACCCACTATCCTAGCACATATGGAACACTATCCATGTAGCCTAACATACCCTGAATCACTATCCATGTAGCCTAGAGCATACCCTGGGATCAGCCTACTCATATTCACTACCCAGCAGCCTGGCATCTACTCACTACTCCATAAAGCACCCTAGGCATATTGCACACTATCCATATAGCCTAGGCATATTGCACTATCCATATAGCCTAGACATATTGAACACTATCCATAAAGCAGCCTAGGATCATATTGAACACTACCCATATAGCACCCTGGGATCATATTGAACACTATCCATATAGCCTAGCACCATATTGAACACTATCCATAGCCTAGGCATACTGAACACTATCCATATAGCCTAGGTTGAACACTTCCCATATAGCCCTGGGATATTGAACACTCACTACCCATAGTAGCCTAGGCATATTGAACACTATCCATATAGCCTGGCATATTGAACACTATAAAGCACCCTGGGATCACTGAACATTTCTAAAGCCTACTGTAGGCCTGGGAACACTCACTCCATGTAGCACCCTGGCATATTGACAATCAGGCCGTTCTGTCCCATAGGGCTCTCAAATGGCACCATATTCCCTACCCCATAGGGCTCTGGTCTAAAGTAGTGCCCTCCCATAGGGCTCTGGTCTAAAGTAGTGCCCTACCCCATAGGGCTCTGGTCTAAAGTAGTGCACTACCCCATAGGGCTCTGGTCTAAAGTAGTGCCCTACCCCATAGGGCTCTGGTCTAAAGTAGTGCCCTACCCCATAGGGCTCTGGTCTAAAGTAGTGCCCTACCCCATAGGGCTCTGGTCTAAAGTAGTCCTAAAGCACCCTGGGATGCTCCTACTCCCATAGGGCTCTGGTCTAAAGTAGTGCCCTACCCCATAAAGCACTCTGGTCTCAGTAGTGCCCTACCCCATAGGGCCCTGGATAAAGTAGTGCCCTATCCCATAGCACTCTGGTCTAAAGTAGTGCCACTACCCCATAGGGCCCTGGTCAAAGTAGTGCCCTACCCCTAGGGCTCTGGTCTAAAGTAGTGCCCTACCCCATAGGCACTCTGGATCACTAGTGCCCTATCCCATAGGGCACCCTGGGAGTGCCCTACCCCTAGGGCTCTGGTCTAAAGTAGCCCACCCCCTGGGCTCTGGTCTAAAGTAGTGCCCTATCCCATAGGGCTCTGGTCTAAAAGTAGTGCCCTACCCCATAGCACTCTGGTCTAAAGTAGTGCCCTACCCCATAGGGCTCTGGTCTAAAGTAGTGCCCTACCCATAGGGCTCTGGATCAGTAGTCCCTACCCCATAGGGCACCCTGGGATCACCTCACTACCCATAAAGCACCCTGGGATCACTAGTCACTACTCCTAAAGGGCTCTGGGTCACTAGTCACTACCCATAGGGCTCCTGGGATCAGTGCCCTATCCCATAGGGCTCTGGATCACTAGTCACTATCCTAAAGGGCCCTGGGATCTAAAGTAGTGCCCTACTCCCATAGGGCCCTGGGTCACTAGTGCCCTACCCATAGGGCTCCCTGGGATCACTGCCCTACCCATAGCACCCTGGGGTCTAAAGTAGTGCCCTAGCCCATAGGGCTCTGGTCTGTAGTGCCCTAGCCCATAGGGCTCTGGTCTAAAGTAGTGCCCTACTCCCATGGGGCTCTGGTCTAAACCCTGGGATCAGTGCCCTAGCCCTAGGGCCTGGTCTAAAGCACCCTAGTGCCCTACCCCATAGCAAAGGGCCCTGGGTCAAAAGTAGTCCCTAGCACCCTGGGATAGGGCTCATTCCCACCCTAGGTCCATAGGGCTCTGGCCCTAAAGAAGTGCCCTACCCCAGGGCTCTGGTCCATTCCCTAGCCCATAGGCCCTGGGATCTACCAGCCCTACCCATAGCCCAGGGCCCTGGGTCCATTCCCTAGCCCTAGGCACCCTGGATCCAGCCCTAGTGCCCTGTCCCAGGGCTCTGGTCTAAATTCCCAGTGCCCTACTCCTTCCCAGCCCTAGGATCATTCCCTAGCCCTAGGGCTCTGGTCTAAAGCACCCTGGGATCCACTACCCCATACCCTGGGCTCTGGTCACTACTCATAAATAGTGCCCACCCTAGGGATCTGGTCCAGTAGTGTCCTGTAAGCACCCTGGGATGTAGTCATTGTTTGCCCTAGGTCCATTCCCGGCTCCTAGAGAGATCTAACAGAGGTCCATGTTGTCTTTAAACTACTGGATCCATTCCCAGCCCCTGGTCCATTCCCTACAGAGTCTAACAGAGGGACCCTGTCTTTAAACATTACTATCCATTTAGGTCCTAGGTTCCCACCCTAGGTCCATTTAGGTCCTAGGTCCATTCCCAGCCCTAGGGTCCATTCCCCAGGTCCTAGGTCCATATCCCAGCCCTAGGTCCATTTAGTCCTAGGTCCATAGCCCAGCCCTAGGTCCATTCCCAGCCCTAGGTCCATTCCCAGCCCTAGGTTGTATCCCAGCCCTAGGTCCATTCCCAGCCCTAGGTCCATTACCAGCCCTAGGTCCATTTCCCAGCCCTAGGTCCATTCCCAGCCCTAGGTCCATTCCCAGCCCTAGGTCCATTCCCACCAGGTCCATTAGGTCCATTTAGCCCTAGGGTATCCATTCCCAGCCCCTAGGGTATCCAGCCCTAGGTCCATTCCCAGCCCTAGGTCCATAGGGTATCCCCAGCCCTAGGTCCATTCCCAGCCCTAGGTCCATTCCCAGCCCTAGGTCCATTCCCAGCCCTAGGTCCCATATAGTCCATTCCCAGCCCTAGGTCCATTCCCAGCCCTAGGTCCATTTCCCTAGGTCCATTCCCAGCCCTAGGTCCATTCCCAGCCCAGGTCCTAGGTTCCATTCCCAGCCCTAGGTCCATTCCAGCCCAGGTCCCTAGGTCCTATTCCCAGCCCTAGGTCCATTCCCAGCCCCAGCCCTAGGTCCATTTCCCTAGGTCCATTCCCAGCCCTAGGTCCAGGTCCCATTCCCAGCCCTAGGTCCATTCCCAGCCCTAGGTCCATTCCCAGCCCTAGGTCCATTCCCCCCTAATTCCCAGCCCTAGGTCCATTCCCACTCCTAGGTCCATTCCCCCAGCCCTAGGTCCATTCCCAGCCCTAGGTCCATTCTAGGTCCATTCCCAGCCCTAGGTCCATTCCCAGCCCTAGGTCCATTCCCCCAGCATTCCCCCTGGGATCATCCCAGCCCTACTCCATTCCCAGCCCTGGGTCCATTCCCAGCCCTCTCCAGCAGCCCTGGGTCCATTCCCAGCCCCTCCAGCCCTCGGTCCATTCCCAGCCCTCGGTCCATTCCCAGCCCTCGGTCCATTCCCAGCCCTAGGTCCATATCGCCCAGCCCTAGGTCCATATCGCCCAGCCCTAGGTCCATATCGCCCAGCCCTAGGTCCATATCGCCCAGCCCTAGGTCCATTCCCAGCCCTAGGTCCATTGCCCAGCCCTAGGTCCATTCCCAGCCCTAGGTCCATTCCCAGCCCTAGGTCCATTCCCAGCCCTAGGTCCATTCCCAGCCCTAGGTCCATTCCCAGCCCTAGGTCCATTCCCAGCCCTAGGTCCATTCCCAGCCCTAGGTCCATTCCCAGCCCTAGGTCCATTCCCAGCCCTAGGTCCATTCCCAGCCCTAGGTCCATTCCCAGCCCTAGGTCCATTCCCAGCCCTAGGTCCATATCGCCCAGCCTTAGGTCCATTCCCAGCCCTAGGTCCATTCCCAGCCCTAGGTCCATTCCCATCTCCCTCCCACACTGTGACTGATATGTGTGTCTCTGACAGGAGTCTCCAGCTGACTCCGGCATCATGATTAACCAGGGAGTCGAGCCCTGGGCCTGTTCTCTAACAACCAGGACTAGAATTTAAGACCCAGGACACTGGAATGATCTGAAAGTGAAGACTGGGTCAACCTCTAATGATCTCTAGAGACTTCTTTAGGACAAACGTGCACGTCTAGTTGTAGGTAACTGTTTAAAGTGGAGAGTACCCTGGTTTGAGGCTCTCCACTACAGACACCAACATGATTTCCCTGGTGATCATTTTCCATAGTTTGCTATATTGTACTTAAAAAATATTTTATAAAGATCTTTCTCAGTAAACCGAATGTGGGCCTTCGACACGCCTGAGGAGGGGAAAGCTGAGCTTGTCGAATTCAGATCCATGCTGTGTGTCCAGGCTGTGTGTCCAGGCTGTGTGTCCAGGCTGTGTGTCCAGGCTGTGTGTCCAGGCTGTGTGTCCAGGCTGTGTATCCTGGCTGTGTGTTCCTACCATCATCCATCACAATAAGGCAATGTGTTCAACTACCCTAACTACTGCAGTAGTACTTCATATATATCAACTATCCTAACTACTGCAGTAGTACTTAATATATATACAACTATTATCAACTACCCTAACTACTGCAGTAGTACTTAATATATATACAACTATTATCAACTACCCTAACTACTGCAGTAGTACTTAATATATATACAACTATTATCAACTATCCTAACTACTGCAGTAGTACTTAATATATATACAACCATCATCAACTATCCTAACTACTGCAGTAATACTTAATATACACAACCATCAGCCAACCAGCGCAGGTCCATCGTTAGGCCCAACCATCAGCCAACCAGTGCAGGTCCATCGTTAGGCCCAACCATCAGCCAACCAGCGCAGGTCCATCGTTAGGCCCAACCATCAGCCAACCAGCGCAGGTCCATCGTTAGGCCCAACCATCAGCCAACCAGCGCAGGTCCATCGTTAGGCCCAACCATCAGCCAACCAGCGCAGGTCCATCGTTAGGCCCAACCATCAGCCAACCAGCGCAGGTCCATCGTTAGCCCAACCATCAGCCAACCAGCGCAGGTCCATCGTTAGGCCCAACCATCAGCCAACCAGCGCAGGTCCATCGTTAGGCCCAACCATCAGCCAACCAGCGCAGGTCCATCGTTAGGCCCAACCATCAGCCAACCAGCGCAGGTCCATCGTTAGGCCCAACCATCAGCCAACCAGCGCAGGTCCATCGTTAGGCCCAACCCATCAGCCAACCAGCGCAGGTCCATCGTTAGGCCCAACCATCAGCCAACCAGCGCAGGTCCATCGTTAGGCCCAACCCATCAGCCAACCAGCGCAGGTCCATCGTTAGGCCCAACCATCAGCCAACCAGCGCAGGTCCATCGTTAGGCCCAACCATCAGCCAACCAGCGCAGGTCCATCGTTAGGCCCAACCATCAGCCAACCAGCGCAGGTCCATCGTTAGGCCCAACCATCAGCCAACCAGCGCAGGTCCATCGTTAGGCCCAACCATCAGCCAACCAGCGCAGGTCCATCGTTAGGCCCAACCATCAGCCAACCAGCGCAGGTCCATCGTTAGGCCCAACCATCAGCCAACCAGCGCAGGTCCATCGTTAGGCCCAACCATCAGCCAACCAGCGCAGGTCCATCGTTAGGCCCAACCATCAGCCAACCAGCGCAGGTCCATCGTTAGGCCCAACCATCAGCCAACCAGCGCAGGTCCATCGTTAGGCCCAACCATCAGCCAACCAGCGCAGGTCCATCGTTAGGTGGACCTGCGCAGGATTCTGTGGTTGAGGATTCTGTGGTTGAGGATTCTGTGGTTGAGGATTCTGTGGTTGAGGATTCTGTGGTTGAGGATTCTGTGGTTGTGGATTCTGTGGTTGAGGATTCTGTGGTTGAGGATTCTGTGGTTGAGGATTCTGTGGTTGTGGATTCTGTGGTTGAGGATTCTGTGGTTGAGGATTCTGTGGTTGAGGATTCTGTGGTTGAGGATTCTGTGGTTGAGGATTCTGTGGTTGAGGATTCTGTGGTTGAGGATTCTGTGGTTGAGGATTCTGTGGTTGAGGATTCTGTGGTTGAGGATTCTGTGGTTGAGGATTCTGTGGTTGAGGAGGATTCTGTGGTTGAGGATTCTGTGGTTGAGGATTCTGATTCTGGTTGAGGATTCTGTGGTTGAGGATTCTGTGGTTGTGGATTCTGTGGTTGAGGATTCTGTGGTTGAGGATTCTGTGGTTGAGGATTCTGTGGTTGTGGATTCTGTGGTTGAGGATTCTGTGGTTGAGGATTCTGTGGTTGTGGATTCTGTGGTTGTGGATTCTGTGGTTGAGGATTCTGTGGTTGAGGATTCTGTGGTTGAGGATTCTGTGGTTGAGGATTCTGTGGTTGTGGATTCTGTGGTTGAGGATTCTGTGGTTGAGGATTCTGTGGTTGAGGATTCTGTGGTTGAGGATTCTGTGGTTGAGGATTCTGTGGTTGAGGATTCTGTGGTTGAGGATTCTGTGGTTGAGGATTCTGTGGTTGAGGATTCTGTGGTTGTGGATTCTGTGGTTGAGGATTCTGTGGTTGAGGATTCTGTGGTTGTGGATTCTGTGGTTGAGGATTCTGTGGTTGAGGATTCTGTGGTTGAGGATTCTGTGGTTGAGGATTCTGTGGTTGTGGTGTGTTTCGATTGATTTTCCTCCTGTGTCATTTGTCTTCGTTCTGTCTCCACTTGCTTTTGAACATGGATTTTACCGCAGCAAACGGACCAATAAAGCGTAACATCTGTGAGTTGTGGGCATAGACCCACGGAGAGGAGCCCGGGGAGAGTTCCACATCTTTATGAATGGCCATCTTTCACCGAGACGGGAGAACAAAGCCGAACAAATTGATAGACGAGAACATCCTCATCTGTCACGTTTTAGTCTGGTTGGCTTCGCAACATGTCTGTCTGTCAGTGCATGTGGCTTTGTTGGGAGCAATGGATGCTCTCGCGGACATACTACCGAAGAATGATTTTAGTTCTGGATTAACAGAGATTAGCTAAAATACTAACGTTTTTATAGAATGTTGAATTGCTAACACCTTTTGTGTGGGACTTTTTAAAATCTAAATTTGTACCTTTATTTTACTAGGCAAGTCAGTTAAGAACAAATTCTTATTTTCAATGACGGCCTAGGAACAGTGGGTTAACTGGCCTAGGAACAGTGGGTTAACTGGCCTAGGAACAGTGGGTTAACTGGTCTAGGAACAGTGGGTTAACTGGCCTAGGAACAGTGGGTTAACTGGTCTAGGAACAGTGGGTTAACTGGTCTAGGAACAGTGGGTTAACTGGTCTAGGAACAGTGGGTTAACTGGTCTAGCAACAGTGGGTTAACTGGTCTAGCAACTGTGGGTTAACTGGTCTAGCAACTGTGGGTTAACTGGTCTAGCAACAGTGGGTTAACTGGCCTAGGAACAGTGGGTTAACTGGCCTAGGAACAGTGGGTTAACTGGCCTAGGAACAGTGGGTTAACTGGCCTAGGAACAGTGGGTTAACTGGCCTAGGAACAGTGGGTTAACTGGCCTAGGAAGGAACAGTGGGTTAACTGGCCTAGGAACAGTGGGTTAACTGGCCTAGGAACAGTGGGTTAACTGGCCTAGGAACAGTGGGTTAACTGGCCTAGGAACAGTGGGTTAACTGGCCTAGGAACAGTGGGTTAACTGGCCTAGGAACAGTGGGTTAACTGGCTAGGAACTAGGAACAGTGGGTTAACTGGCCTAGGAACAGTGGGTTAACTGGCCTAGGAACAGTGGGTTAACTGGCCTAGGAACAGTGGGTTAACTGGCCTAGGAACAGTGGGTTAACTGGCCTAGGAACAGTGGGTTAACTTAGGAACTGGTTAACTAGGAACAGTGGGTTAACTGGCCTAGGAACAGTGGGGTAACTGGCCTAGGAACAGTGGGGTAACTGGCCTAGGAACAGTGGGGTAACTGGCCTAGGAACAGTGGGGTTAACTGGCCTAGGAACAGTGGGTTAACTGGCCTAGGAACAGTGGGTTAACTGGCCTAGGAACAGTGGGGTTAACTGGTCTAGGAACAGTGGGGTTAACTGGTCTGTTATCAGCTGGTCATACTGCAGGGATTATAGAAAACTACAGCTGTAACCAGCTGGTCATACTGCAGGGATTACAGAGAACTATAGCTCGGAATTAAAGTGAATGAAGGATGAAAAGCGATCCAATCGGGATTTGTTATCCGAGAAGCAGTGTCATCTGTCCCAAGCCTCTCCTCTCCATCACTAGTTAACCCTTTTCATCGTGCCCCCCATGCTGACTGCTGGGATTGAATCAGGAGCTGTACCATTTATGGAGCTGTCGAAGGTATTGGGTCCCGTCTGTTTTAAACTGACACAATGTCAATGGGTTGGGCCTCGTCTGTTTTAAACTGACACAATGTCAATGGGTTGGGCCTCGTCTGTTTTAAACTGACACAATGTCAATGGGTTGGGCCTTGTCTGTTTTAAACTGACACAATGTCAATGGGTTGGGCCTGTCTGTTTTAAACTGACACAATGTCAATGGGTTGGGCCTCGTCTGTTTTAAACTGACACAATGTCAATGGGTTGTTTTAAACTGACACAATGTCAATGGGTTTGTCTGTTTTAAACTGACACAATGTCAATGGGTTGGGCCTTGTCTGTTTTAAACTGACACAATGTCAATGGGTTGGGCCTCGTCTGTTTTAAACTGACACAATGTCAATGGGTTGGACGTTGTCTGTTTTAAACTGACACAATGTCAATGGGCTACTGTCTGTTTTAAACTGACACACAGGTTGTCTGTTTTTGAGGACAATGTCTGGTGGTCATGTTTGGTCCAAGAAATGGGTTCATTATGATTCCTGTGATCCCTTTATCCATTGGAGATCTCTGGGTTTTATCCTCAAGCCGTCTCAGCGATGGGTAGTATTATAGAATGACTAGAGGAATCTGCCTCCTCCTCCTTTCTCAGGCCATTTAAAGAGGAACCAACACTCCCTGGGGAACCAGAGGATGTGGAATCCAATCCACCTTTTGACCAGCGTCTTTGGGGAACTCAATGATTCTGTTTGGTGGGAGGTCACTTGACGAGTCGTGAAACCCAATGCTTTGCTTCCCTGTTTCACCGAGCAGCGGTATGAGCCCTGCTGGAAGGGAGGGAGGTGGAGACGGATAGAGGGCATTGCCATTGTTTACTTAGCTTTCCCCTGTGTTCTGACAAGATGATGTATCTGTGGACCTTGGCAGCTCCATGCGCAGGTGATGTATTTGACTTGGAATGCTCTGGGTAGATATTATGCTCATAACCAGCCAGCCAGACGCAGTCAGAGCCAGTCACATAACCAGCCAGCCAGACACATAACCAGACAGTCAGTCACATAACCAGCCAGCCAGACGCCGTCAGAGCCAGTCACATAACCAGCCAGCCAGCCGGTCACAGTATGGAATCAGCCAACCAGCCAGCCTCAGAACCAGCTAGTCAGCTACAGAGCAGAACCAGCCATCCAGCAGCCAGCCAGCCACAGTATGGAATCAGCCAACCAGGAATATAGCATAGCCAGGCAGCTACAGAGCCAACCAGGAATATAGCACAGCCAGGCAGCTACAGAGCAGAGCCAGCCAGTCAGCAGATACCAGCATAGCCAGGCAGCTATACAATCAGCCAACCAGAATATAGCATAGCCAGGCAGCAGTCAGCTTGCAGAGCCAGAGCCAGACCAGGAATAGAGCACAGCCAGCAGCTACAGAGCAGAGCCAGCCAGTCAGCTACAGAGCCAAGACAGCCAGATATATAGCACAGCCAGCAGCTACAGAGCCAACCAGCCAGCCAGGTCAGCCAGAATAGCCAGCCAGCCAGTCAGCTACAGAGCCAACCAGAATATAGCACAGCCAGGCAGCTACAGAGCCAACCAGAGCCAGCCAGTCAGCTACAGAGCCAACCAGCACAGCCCAGCTACAGTCAGCCAGCCACCAGAATATAGCACAGCCAGGCAGCTACAGAGCCAACCAGGAATATAGCACAGCCAGTCAGCTACAGAGCAGAGACAGCCAGATATATAGCACAGCCAGGCAGCTACAGAGCCAACCAGGAATATAGCACAGCCAGTCAGCTACAGAGCCAACCAGGAATATAGCACAGCCAGACAGCTACAGAGCCAACCAGGAATATAGCACAGCCAGTCAGCTACAGAGCCAACCAGGAATATAGCACAGCCAGACAGCTACAGAGCCAACCAGGAATATAGCACAGCCAGTCAGCTACAGAGCAGAACCAGCCAGGCAGCTACAGAGCCAACCAGGAATATAGCACAGCCAGTCAGCTACAGAGCCAACCAGGAATATAGCACAGCCAGTCAGCTACAGAGCCAACCAGGAATATAGCACAGCCAGTCAGCTACAGAGCCAACCAGCCAGACAACAGAGCACAGCCAGACAGCTACAGTCAGCTACAGAGCCAACCAGGAATATAGCACAGCCAGTCAGCTACAGAGCCAACCAGGAATATAGCACAGCCAGGCAGCTACAGAGCCAACCAGGAATATAGCACAGCCAGGCAGCTACAGAGCAGAACCAGCCAGTCAGCTACAGAGCCAACCAGGAATATAGCACAGCCAGGCAGCTACAGAGCCAACCAGGAATATAGCACAGCCAGACAGCTACAGAGCCAACCAGGAATATAGCACAGCCAGTCAGCTACAGAGCCAACCAGGAATATAGCACAGCCAGGCAGCTACAGAGCCAACCAGGAATATAGCACAGCCAGTCAGCTACAGAGCCAACCAGGAATATAGCACAGCCAGACAGCTACAGAGCCAACCAGGAATATAGCACAGCCAGTCAGCTACAGAGCCAACCAGGAATATAGCACAGCCAGGCAGCTACAGAGCCAGCCAGCCAATCAGCACAGCCAGCTACAGCGTGACCAGAGCCACCATTAGCCCAGCCCCAGCTTCAAAGCCACCATTGAATAACCTGCTTCCTCAGTATGACAAGCCAACCAGGAATATAGCACAGCCAGACAGCTACAGAGCCAATCTGTTCTGCAGAGCCATGGAGAATGAAGTGCATGTAGCCAGTAGAAGTGAAGTGCATGTAGCCATCCTGCTGTACTGCAGAGGAGAGACCTTCTGGCTCTCTGACTCTTTACCATCAGGGCCTGCAGAGGAGAGACCTTCAAGAGCCTCTGACTCTTTACCATCAGGGCCTGCAGCTAGGAGAGACCTTCAGCTCTGAATTTACCAGCCAGGGCCTGCAGAGGAGAGACCTTCTAGCACAGCCTCTGAGCTCTTTACCATCAGGGCCTGCAGAGCCAGAGAGCTTCTGGCTCATCAGGGCTACAGAGCTCAGGGGACTCTTTAGCTTTCACCATCAGGGCCTGCAGAGGAGAGACCTTCTGGCTCTCTGACTCTTTACCATCAGGGCCTGCAGAGGAGAGACCTTCTGGGTCTCTGACTCTTTACCATCAGGGCCTGCAGAGGAGAGACCTTCTGGCTCTCTGACTCTTTACCATCAGGGCCTGCAGAGGAGAGACCTTCTGGGTCTCTGACTCTTTACCAATCAGGGCCTGCAGAGGAGAGACCTTCTGGGTCTCTGACTCTTTACCATCAGGGCCTGCAGAGGAGAGACCTTCTGGCTCTCTGACTCTTTACCATCAGGGCCTGCAGAGGAGAGACCTTCTGGGTCTCTGACTCTTTACCATCAGGGCCTGCAGAGGAGAGACCTTCTGGGTCTCTGACTCTTTACCATCAGGGCCTGATTTTAGTTTTTTTTTTTTTTTTTGGGGGGGGGGGTAAAAAAGAGGATTATGTACTATATTATTAATCAGCCTTAGTAATGTCCGTAGATTTGGAGCTGCAAACCTAGGGGGAAGCTGGTGGAGAGAATGCCAAGAGTGTGCAAAGCTGTCATCAAGGCAAAGGGTGGCTACTTTGAAGAATCTCTCATCTGAAATAGATTTTTATTTTATTTAACGATAGTTAAATAACTATATAACTTTATTTAACTTTAGTTGCGTGGCTGGGCTACATGTCTTTCGATCACCAGCAGTATGTTGCGTGGCTGGGTTACATGTCTTATCAGCAGTATGTTGCGTGGCTGGGCTACATGTCTTGTCAGCAGTATGTTGCGTGGCTGGGCTACATGTCTTATCAGCAGTATGTTGCGTGGCTGGGCTACATGTCTTGTCAGCAGTATGTTGCATGGCTGGGCTACATGTCTTTCGATCACCAGCAGTATGTTGCGTGGCTGGATTACATGTCTTGTCAGCAGTATGTTGCGTGGCTGGGCTACATGTCTTGTCAGCAGTATGTTGCGTGGCTGGGCTACATGTCTTGTCAGCAGTATGTTGCGTGGCTGGGCTACATGTCTTATCAGCAGTATGTTGCATGGCTGGACTACATGTCTTGTCAGCAGTATATTGCGTGGCTGGGCTACATGTCTTTCCATCACCAGCAGTATATTGCGTGGCTGGGCTACATGTCTTTCCATCACCAGCAGTATATTGCGTGGCTGGGCTACATGTCTTTCCATCACCAGCAGTATATTGCGTGGCTGGGCTACATGTCTTTCCATCACCAGCAGTATATTGCGTGGCTGGGCTACATGTCTTTCCATCACCAGCAGTATATTGCATGGCTGGGCTACATGTCTTTCCATCAGCAGCAGTATATTGCGTGGCTGGGCTCCATTTCCAACACCAGCAGTATATTGCATGGCTGGGCTACATGTCTTTCCATCAGCAGCAGTATATTGTGTGGCTGGGCTACATGTCTTCCATCACCAGCAGTATATTGCATGGCTGGGCTACATGTCTTTCCATCAGCAGCAGTATATTGTGTGGCTGGGCTACATGTCTTTCCATCAGCAGTATATTGTGTGGCTGGGCTACATGTCTTTCATACCAGCAGTATATTGCGTGGCTGGGCTACATCTCTTTCCATCACCAGCAGTATATTGCGTGGCTGGGCTACATGTCTTTCCATCAGCAGCAGTATATTGCATGGCTGGGCTACATGTCTTTCCATCAGCAGCATTATATTGTGTGGCTGGGCTACATGTCTTTCCATCAGCAGCAGTATATTGTGTGGCTGGGCTACATGTCTTTCCATCAGCAGCAGTATATTGTGTGGCTGGGCTAGCCAGTACTGATTTCAGGATAACACCACTCCCTTACACCTAAATGCTATCTCCTCCAGCCCGGAGTCGCCACTTCTTCACTGGTGATAAGGGCTGAGGTCTGATACCAACACTGACTGTCTGAGGGCCAAGTGGGGCCATTACCATCTTTACAACACACAGAGGCTGCTGGTAGAAGGGTGCAATTCCGTCCCATTCCTCTAGGGGTTCGGCTTGATCAGTGTCTGTTCATTTATCCTTTGTCACACACTCTTCCAAGCTCTCCTCATCTTCAACACGCGGTACACTCGTGACTCAACACGAGGTCATTGCTTTTTATCTTTACAGAAACAAAAAAAAAGAAGCTTCTGGTCTGAAATGGCGTGCAACATCAGACTTCCTTCATCAAGATGTTCTGATTCTTTATTTAGATAACCTGCTTGGCTCCTACCTCCCATACTGTGTCCTGATTATGGTCTCTTCTGCTTGAGGGAACTTGTACAGTCCCTTGGCCTCTGTCCACTGCCTGGTTGGGGGGGGTACGTCCCAAATGGCGCCCTATGTCCCAAATGGCGCCCTATGGTGCCCTATGGGCCCTGTTCAAAAGTAGTGCGCTGTATATGAAATAGGGTGCCATTTTGGGACACATGTCTGGTGATTGTATGGTGAGATCAGGTTGCACCACCACCACCACCACCACCACCATTCCTGGCTGAGTGGATGGGATGATTTTGGTTCCTAGCCCACTGCTTCTCCTCCAAACCTGTCTAAACAACACCAGACTATTCAGACAGAGCCGTGGGAAGACCCCCCTCCTTAAAGGTTAGGCAGGCAGGCTACTCCTCCTCCTGCGTTCTTTGTCTCAATGGTGACCTTTTGGTGACCTTTTTAAACGAAAACAGCTGTTTTGCATATTACTGATGTTCCTCTAAAGCAATCTTTAAAAAAAAATATATATATGTTGACATTTTACTAGTTTACTAGTTGACATTTTACTAGTTTACTAGTTGACATTTTACTAGTTTACTAGTTGACATTTTACTAGTTTATTAGTTGACATTTTACTAGTTTATTAGTTGACATTTTACTAGTTTACTAGTTGACATTTTACTAGTTTACTAGTTGACATTTTACTAGTTTACTAGTTGACATTTGACTAGTTTACTAGTTGACATTTGACTAGTTTACTAGTTGACATTTGACTAGTTTACTAGTTGACATTTGACTAGTTTACTAGTTGACATTTGACTAGTTTACTAGTTGACATTTTACTAGTTTACTAGTTGACATTTTACTAGTTTACTAGTTGACATTTTACTAGTTTATTAGTTGACATTTTACTAGTTTACTAGTTGACATTTGACTAGTTTACTAGTTGACATTTGACTAGTTTACTAGTTGACATTTGACTAGTTTACTAGTTGACATTTGACTAGTTTACTAGTTGACATTTGACTAGTTTACTAGTTGACATTTTACTAGTTTACTAGTTGACATTTGACTAGTTTACTAGTTGACATTTGACTAGTTTACTAGTAGACATTTTACTAGTTTACTAGTTGACATTTTACTAGTTTACTAGTTGACATTTTACTAGTTTATTAGTTGACATTTGACTAGTTTACTAGTTGACATTTGACTAGTTTACTAGTTGACATTTGACTAGTTTACTAGTTGACATTTGACTAGTTTACTAGTTGACATTTGACTAGTTTACTAGTTGACATTTGACTAGTTTACTAGTTGACATTTGACTAGTTTACTAGTTGACATTTTACTAGTTTACTCTAAACCTTTGACATTTTACTAGTTGACATTTGACTAGTTTACTAGTTGACATTTGACTAGTTGACTAGTTGACATTTTACTAGTTGACATTTGACTAGTTTACTAGTTGACATTTGACTAGTTTACTAGTTGACATTTGACTAGTTTACTAGTTGACATTTGACTAGTTTACTAGTTGACATTTGACTAGTTTACTAGTTGACATTTGACTAGTTTACTAGTTGACATTTGACTAGTTTACTAGTTGACATTTGACTAGTTTACTAGTTGACATTTGACTAGTTTACTAGTTGACATTTGACTAGTTTACTAGTTGACATTTGACTAGTTTACTAGTTGACATTTGACTAGTTTACTAGTAGACATTTGACTAGTTTACTAGTTGACATTTGACTAGTTTACTAGTTGACATTTGACTAGTTTACTAGTTGACATTTGACTAGTTTACTAGTTGACATTTGACTAGTTTACTAGTTGACATTTGACTAGTTTACTAGTTGACATTTGACTAGTTTACTAGTTGACATTTGACTAGTTTACTAGTAGACATTTTACTAGTTGACATTTTACTAGTTGACATTTTACTAGTTGACTAGTTGACATTTGACTAGTTTACTAGTTGACATTTGACTAGTTTACTAGTTGACATTTGACTAGTTTACTAGTTGACATTTGACTAGTTTACTAGTTGACATTTGACTAGTTTACTAGTTGACATTTGACTAGTTTACTAGTTGACATTTGACTAGTCTGACATTTGACTAGTTTAGTTGACATTTGACTAGTTTGACTAGTTGACATTTGACTAGTTGACAGTTGACATTTGACTAGTTTGACTAGTTGACATTTTACTAGTTGACATTTGACTAGTTGTTTGACTAGTTGACATTTTACTAGTTGACATTTGACTAGTTGACATTTGACTAGTTGACATTTGACTAGTTTACTAGTTGACATTTACTAGTTTACTAGTTGACATTTTACTAGTTTACTAGTTGACATTTGACTAGTTTACTAGTTGACATTTGACTAGTTTACTAGTTGACATTTTACTAGTTTACATTTGACATTTGACTAGTTTACTAGTTGACATTTGACTAGTTTACTAGTTGACATTTGACTAGTTTACTAGTTGACATTTGACTAGTTGACATTTGACTAGTTGACATTTTACTAGTTACTAGTTGACATTTTACTAGTTGACATTTTACTAGTTTACTAGTAGACATTTTATTAGTTTACTAGTTGACATTTGACTAGTTTACTAGTTGACATTTTACTAGTTGACATTTTACTGTTGTGTTTTTTTTGGTTGACCATCGATGGGACGACTTCGAACTGTCGTAGCCTCTTCTGAGGTAGCTCTGCCGTTGTTTAGTCTGAAGACTGGTTCCCATAGCACCTGGTTTCACAGCAGGCAATCCTTTGGACAGGCTCTTTCTATCTTTCTGCTGAACTGTCCTCGAGCTCCAGAAACCTTCTGTCTTCCATACTGCCACCTCAGTGGAACCTCTGACTTCCTGGTGTGAGGTCATAACTAAGGAGGGTAGTGCTCTTTTAATCCCTCCCTCCTGGAGAGTTAATAACAACCCTCAGTGGCACCTCTGACTTCCTGGTGTGAGGTCATAACTAAGGAGGGTAGTGCTCTTTTAATCCCTCCCTCCTGGAGAGTTAATAACAACCCTCAGTGGCACCTCTGACTTCCTGGTGTGAGGTCATAACTAAGGAGGGTAGTGCTCTTTTAATCCCTCCCTCTTGGAGAGTTAATAACAACCCTCAGTGGCACCTCTGACTTCCTGGTGTGAGGTCATAACTAAGGAGGGTAGTGCTCTTTTAATCCCTCCCTCCTGGAGAGTTAATAACAACCCTCAGTGGCACCTCTGACTTCCTGGTGTGAGGTCTTAACTAAGGAGGGTAGTGCTCTTTTAATCCCTCCCTCCTGGAGAGTTAACAACCCTCAGCTCGACTCGTCTGTCGGCCCTGGACTTCATTAACACAGGGTTTATCGGTGGTGATTTGTCTGTCAGTTTTACTGCTAGCTAGACCTTCCTTTTAACCTTTCGGGTCCAACTGAGGTTAATAAGATATTCATGACTGCCTCAAAGACGGGAAAAACGACATTTCGAAGCTGTTAAATGAACGTGTTTTATTGGGAGGTGTATTGTCCTGTTTGCTATTATGCTGCCTTGTCCATTCTGTTCTATACCATCTCTCTAAGGTGGTCTGCTCTGGATATATCTAACAGCCACTGAGGAATTGACCTGTAAACTGAGGAGTTGACCTGTAGTCTGAGGAGTTGACCTGTAGTCTGAGGAGTTGACCTGTAGTCTGAGGAGTTGACCTGTAGTCTGAGGAGTTGACCTGTGGTCTGAGGAGTTGACCTGTGGTCTGAGGAGTTGACCTGTGGTCTGAGGAGTTGACCTGTGGTCTGAGGAGTTGACGTGTGGTCTGAGGAGTTGACGTGTGGTCTGAGGAGTTGACGTGTAGTCTGAGGAGTTGACCTGTAGTCTGAGGAGTTGACCTGTAGTCTGAGGAGTTGACCTGTAGTCTGAGGAGTTGACCTGTAGTCTGAGGAGTTGACCTGTAGTCTGAGGAGTTGACCTGTAGTCTGAGGAGTTGACCTGTAGTCTGAGGAGTTGACCTGTAGTCTGAGGAGTTGACCTGTAGTCTGAGGAGTTGACGTGTAGTCTGAGGAGTTGACGTGTAGTCTGAGGAGTTGACGTGTAGTCTGAGGAGTTGACGTGTAGTCTGAGGAGTTGACGTGTAGTCTGAGGAGTTGACGTGTAGTCTGAGGAGCTGACGTGTAGTCTGAGGAGTTGACGTGTAGTCTGAGGAGTTGACCTGTAGTCTGAGGAGTTGACCTGTAGTCTGAGGAGTTGACCTGTAGTCTGAGTCACGATGACTGACCTGTAGTCTGTTCCTTTCAGGTCACTCTTCTGTTCCCAGGGTTCAGATGTTGACTGTTCCTGTTGCCACTAAGTACGGAATGTACATTTCTGTGACTGTTTTTTTTTCTTTATGAGCTCCAATTTAAAAGAACTGGTTGTTTGGGGTCAATAGGCGGACTGTTCCTGTTGACGGGTCACTCTGTGACTGTTCCCTCGGGTCAATGGAGATATCCAGTCCTGTCAGGTCACGATGACTGTTCCCATCGGGGTCACGATGACTGTTCCTTTCAGGTCACGAGGACTGTTCCTGTCGGGTCACGATGACTGTTCCCGTCGGGGTCACGATGACTGTTCCTGTCGGGTCACGATGACTGTTCCTTTCGGGTCACGGTGACTGTTCCTTTCGGGTCACGGTGACTGTTCCTTTCAGGTCACGATGACTGTTCCTGTCGGGTCACGATGACTGTTCCTGTCGGGTCACGATGACTGTTCCTGTCGGGTCACGATGACTGTTCCTGTCGGGTCACGATGACTGTTCCCGTCGGGTCACGATGACTGTTCCTTTCGGGTCACGATGACTGTTCCTGTCGGGTCACGATGACTGTTCCTGTCGGGTCACGATGACTGTTCCTGTCGGGTCACGATGACTGTTCCCATCGGGTCACGATGACTGTTCCTTTCAGGTCACGATGACTGTTCCTTTCAGGTCACGATGACTGTTCCTTTCAGGTCACGATGACTGTTCCTTTCAGGTCACGATGACTGTTCCTTTCAGGTCACGATGACTGTTCCTGTCGGGTCACGATGACTGTTCCCGTCGGGTCACGATGACTGTTCCCTGTCGGGTCACTGATGACTGTTCCTTTCAGGTCACGATGACTGTTCCTTTCAGGTCACGATGACTGTTCCTTTCAGGTCACGATGACTGTTCCTGTCGGGTCACGATGACTGTTCCTTTCAGGTCACGATGACTGTTCCTGTCGGGTCACGATGACTGTTCCTTTCAGGTCACGATGACTGTTCCTTTCAGGTCACGATGACTGTTCCTTTCGGGTCACGATGACTGTTCCTTTCGGGTCACGATGACTGTTCCTTTCAGGTCACGATGACTGTTCCTTTCAGGTCACGATGACTGTTCCTTTCGGGTCACGATGACTGTTCCTGTCGGGTCACGATGACTGTTCCTTTCGGGTCACGATGACTGTTCCTTTCAGGTCACGATGACTGTTCCTTTCAGGTCACGATGACTGTTCCTGTCGGGTCACGGTGACTGTTCCTGTCGGGTCACGATGACTGTTCCTTTCGGGTCACGATGACTGTTCCCGTCGGGTCACTGGATGACTGTTCCCTGTCGGGTCACGATGACTGTTCCCTGTCGGGTCACTGGTGATGACTGTTCCCTGTCGGGTCACTGGATGACTGTTCCTGTCGGGTCACGGTGACTGTTCCTGTCGGGTCACGGTGACTGTTCCTGTCGGGTCACGATGACTGTTCCTGTCGGGTCACGATGACTGTTCCCGTCGGGTCACGATGACTGTTCCCGTCGGGTCACTGGTGCGGACTGTTCCCTGTCGGGTCACTGGTCGCGGACTGTTCCCTGTCGGGTCACTGGTGCGGACTGTTCCCTGTCGGGTCACTGGTGCGGACTGTTCCCTGTCGGGTCACTGGTGCGGACTGTTCCCTGTCGGGTCACTGGTGCGGACTGTTCCCTGTCTGTCGGGTCACTGGTGCGGGCTGTTCCCTGTCGGGTCACTGGTGCGGACTGTTCCCTGTCGGGTCACTGGTGCGGACTGTTCCCTGTCGGGTCACTGGTGCGTGACTGTTCCCTGTCGGGTCACTGGTGACTGTTCCTGTCGGGTCACTGGTGACTGTTCCCTGTCGGGTCACTGGTGCGGACTGTTCCCTGTCGGGTCACTGGTGCGGACTGTTCCCTGTCGGGTCACTGGTGCGGACTGTTCCCTGTCGGGTCACTGGTGCGGACTGTTCCCTGTCGGGTCACTGGTGCGGACTGTTCCTGTCGGGTCACTGGTGCGGGCTGTTCCCTGTCGGGTCACTGGTGCGGACTGTTCCCTGTCGGGTCACTGGTGCGGACTGTTCCCTGTCGGGTCACTGGTGCGGGCTGTTCCCTGTCGGGTCACTGGTGTGGACTGTTCCCTGTCGGGTCACTGGTGCGGACTGTTCCCTGTCGGGTCACTGGTGCGGACTGTTCCCTGTCGGGTCACTGGTGCGGACTGTTCCCTGTCGGGTCACTGGTGCGGACTGTTCCCTGTCGGGTCACTGGTGCGGACTGTTCCCTGTCGGGTCACTGGTGCGGACTGTTCCCTGTCGGGTCACTGGTGCGGGCTGTTCCCTGTCGGGTCACTGGTGCGGACTGTTCCCTGTCGGGTCACTGGTGCGGACTGCTCCCTGTCGGGTCACTGGTGCGGACTGTTCCCTGTCTGTCGGGTCACTGGTGCGGGCTGTTCCCTGTCGGGTCACTGGTGCGGACTGTTCCCCCTGTCGGGTCACTGGTGCGGACTGTTCCCTGTCGGGTCACTGGTGCGGACTGTTCCCTGTCGGGTCACTGGTGCGGACTGTTCCCTGTCGGGTCACTGGTGCGGACTGTTCCCTGTCTGTCGGGTCACTGGTGCGGGCTGTTCCCTGTCGGGTCACTGGTGCGGACTGTTCCCTGTCTGTCGGGTCACTGGTGTGGACTGTAGTCAAGGGATTCATTTCCTCAGCCTTCTGCTTTACAACTAACCCAGTTGTGTCAAGTGCTTCAACATGTGTTCTGCTCTAATTCTGTCGACTTAAGAGCCTGAATGCCAATGTTCACTCTCTTCCCCCATCCACACCCCATAATCTGTCAAACTCCGTGACAAAGCCTGACTGACTCTAGGCTTCGTCTGTGGTTTTGTTGGGACTGAGGGTGTATCTACACACATTCTGGCAGTTCACTGAAATCCTGGTTTAGTCTCCACACTGCAGGTGAAATCCTGGTTTATAGTCTCCACACTGCAGGTGAAATCCTGGTTTAGTCTCCACACTGCAGGTGAAATCCTGGTTTAGTCTCCACACTGCAGGTGAAATCCTGGTTTAGTCTCCACACTGCAGGTGAAATCCTGGTTTAGTCTCCACACTGCAGGTGGAATCCTGGTTTAGTCTCCACACTGCAGGTGAAATCCTGGTTTAGTCTCCACACTGCAGGTGAAATCCTGGTTTAGTCTCCACACTGCAGGTGAAATCCTGGTTTAGTCTCCACACTGCAGGTGAAATCCTGGTTTAGTCTCCACACTGCAGGTGAAATCCTGGTTTAGTCTCCACAGGTGAAACTGGTTTGCAGGTGAAATCCTGGTTTAGTCTCCACACTGCAGGTGAAATCCTGGTTTAGTCTCCACACTGCAGGTGAAATCCTGGTGTCTCCACACTGCAGGTGAAATCCTGAGTTTATAGGTGAAAGTTTAGTCTCCAGGTGAAATCCTAGGGCCACTGCAGGTGAAAGTTTAGTGCAGTGAAATCCTCCACACTGCAGGTGAAATCCTGGGTCTCCACACTGCAGGTGAATCCTGGTTTAGTCTCCACACTGCAGTGAAATCCTGGTTTAGTCTCCACACTAGGTGCCTCCACACTATGAAATCCTGGGTCTCCACACTGCAGGTGAAATCCTGGTTTAGTCTCCACACTGCAGGTGAAATATAGTTTAGTCTCCTATGAAATCCTGGTTTAGCACTGCAGGTGAAATCCTGGTTTAGTTTAGTCTCCACACTGCAGGTGAAATCCTGGGCCTAGTCTCCACACTGCAGGTAAAATATTAGTTTAGTCTCCTGCAGGTGAAATCCTGGTTTAGTGCACAGGTGCAGGTGAAAGGTTTAGTGCACTGCAGGTGAAATCCTAGTTTAGTCTCCTAGGTGAAATCCTGGGTCTCCACACTGCAGGTGAAAGGTTTCCTGGTTTAGTCTCCACACTGCAGGTGAAATCCTGGTTTAGTCTCCTACAGGGCCCTGCAGGTGAAATCCTGGGGTCTCCACTTATATAGTGTCCTATAGGGCCCTGGTGAAGGTAGTGCCCTTATATAGTGTCCTATAGGGCCCTGGTGAAGGTAGTGCCCTATAGAGCCCTGGTGAAGGTAGTGCCCTATATAGTGTCCTATAGGGCCCTGGTGAAGGTAGTGTCCTATAGGGCCCTGGTGAAGGTAGTGTCCTATAGGGCCCTGGTGAAGGTAGTGCCCTTATATAGTGTCCTATAGGGCCCTGGTGAAGGTAGTGCACTTATATAGTGTCCTATAGGGCCCTGGTGAAGGTAGTGTCCTATAGGGCCCTGGTGAAGGTAGTGTCCTATAGGGCCCTGGTGAAGGTAGTGTCCTATAGGGCCCTGGTGAAGGTAGTGGTCCTATGCCCTGGGGAAGGTAGTGTCCTATAGGGCCCTGGTGAAGGTAGTGTCCTATAGGGCCCTGGTGAAGGTAG
>NW_026290890.1:52500-135000 GCF_023373465.1 Oncorhynchus keta
TTAATAACTATGAGGGAACTGGTAAGGGGTTAATAACTATGAGGGAACTGGTAAGGGGGTTAATAACTATGAGGGAACTGGTAAGGGGGTTAATAACTATGAGGGAACTGGTAAGGGGGTTAATAACTATGAGGGAACTGGTAAGGGGTTAATAACTATGAGGGAACTGGTAAGGGGTTAATAACTATGAGGGAACTGGTAAGGGGTTAATAACTATGAGGGAACTGGTAAGGGGGTTAATAACTATGAGGGAACTGGTAAGGGGTTAATAACTATGAGGGAACTGGTAAGGGGGTTAATAACTATGAGGGAACTGGTAAGGGGTTAATAACTATGAGGAACTGGTAAGGGGGTTAATAACTATGAGGGAACTGGTAAGGGGGTTAATAACTATGAGGGAACTGGTAAGGGGGTTAATAACTATGAGGGAACTGGTAAGGGGTTAATAACTATGAGGGAACTGGTAAGGGGTTAATAACTATGAGGGAACTGGTAAGGGGTTAATAACTAGGAGGGAACTGGTAAGGGGTTAATAACTATGAGGGAACTGGTAAGGGGGTTAATAACTATGAGGGAACTGGTAAGGGGTTAATAACTATGAGGGAACTGGTAAGGGGGTTAATAACTATGAGGGAACTGGTAAGGGGGTTAATAACTATGAGGGAACTGGTAAGGGGGTTAATAACTATGAGGGAACTGGTAAGGGGGTTAATAACTATGAGGGAACTGGTAAGGGGGTTAATAACTATGAGGAACTGGTAAGGGGTTAATAACTATGAGGGAACTGGTAAGGGGGTTAATAACTATGAGGGAACTGGTAAGGGGGTTAATAACTATGAGGGAACTGGTAAGGGGGTTAATATCTATGAGGGAACTGGTAAGGGGGTTAATAACTATGAGGGAACTGGTAAGGGGTTAATAACTATGAGGGAACTGGTAAGGGGGTTAATAACTATGAGGGAACTGGTAAGGGGGTTAATAACTATGAGGGAACTGGTAAGGGGTTAATAACTAGGAGGGAACTGGTAAGGGGGTTAATAACTAGGAGGGAACTGGTAAGGGGTTAATAACTAGGAGGGAACTGGTAAGGGGGTCAATAACTAGGAGGGAACTGGTAAGGGGTCAATAACTAGGAGGGAACTGGTAAGGGGGTCAATAACTAGGAGGGAACTGGTAAGGGGGTCAATAACTAGGAGGGAACTGGTAAGGGGGTCAATAACTAGGAGGGAACTGGTAAGGGGGTCAATAACTAGGAGGGAACTGGTAAGGGGGGTCAATAACTAGGAGGGAACTGGTAAGGGGGTTAATAACTAGGAGGGAACTGGTAAGGGGGTTAATAACTAGGAGGGAACTGGTAAGGGGGTTAATAACTAGGAGGGAACTGGTAAGGGGGTTAATAACTAGGAGGGAACTGGTAAGGGGGTTAATAACTAGGAGGGAACTGGTAAGGGGGTTAATAACTAGGAGGGAACTGGTAAGGGGGTTAATAACTAGGAGGGAACTGGTAAGGGGGTTAATAACTAGGAGGGAACTGGTAAGGGGTTAATAACTAGGAGGGAACTGGTAAGGGGTTAATAACTAGGAGGGAACTGGTAAGGGGGTTAATAACTATGAGGGAACTGGTAAGGGGTTAATAACTATGAGGGAACTGGTAAGGGGTTAATAACTATGAGGGAACTGGTAAGGGGGTTAATAACTATGAGGGAACTGGTAAGGGGGTTAATAACTATGAGGGAACTGGTAAGGGGTTAATAACTATGAGGGAACTGGTAAGGGGGTTAATAACTATGAGGGAACTGGTAAGGGGGTTAATAACTATGAGGGAACTGGTAAGGGGGTTAATAACTATGAGGGAACTGGTAAGGGGTTAATAACTATGAGGGAACTGGTAAGGGGGGTTAATAACTATGAGGGAACTGGTAAGGGGGTTAATAACTATGAGGGAACTGGTAAGGGGTTAATAACTATGAGGGAACTGGTAAGGGGGTTAATAACTATGAGGGAACTGGTAAGGGGTTAATAACTATGAGGGAACTGGTAAGGGGGTTAATAACTATGAGGGAACTGGTAAGGGGGTTAATAACTATGAGGGAACTGGTAAGGGGTTAATAACTATGAGGGAACTGGTAAGGGGTTAATAACTATGAGGAACTGGTAAGGGGTTAATAACTATGAGGGAACTGGTAAGGGGTTAATAACTATGAGGGAACTGGTAAGGGGGTTAATAACTATGAGGGAACTGGTAAGGGGGTTAATATCTATGAGGGAACTGGTAAGGGGGTTAATAACTATGAGGGAACTGGTAAGGGGGTTAACAACTAGGTGGGAACTGGTAAGAGGGTTAATAACTAGGAGGGAACTGGTAAGGGGGTTAATAACTAGGAGGGAACTGGTAAGGGGGTTAATAACTAGGAGGGAACTGGTAAGGGGGTTAATAACTAGGAGGGAACTGGTAAGGGGGTTAATATCCAAGCCTTGCTCTCCCAAGAGTCACCAAAGGAAATGTCCTTTTTGTTTCAATAGACTTTTCCAGCCGAAACGCTTAACACGCTCAAAAGCAGGATACTGGAACAATATTTCTGACATGGGAACGTGGGGAATGGTCATAGGCGATCTATAGAACACGGCTGCAGCTGCACGTTTTTAAAGTGGTTGGAACTGTTGAATTTCAACACGAGGTGGAGGCGATTAAACTCACCTCCCGGACAATCACTGTTACGGCTGATTTTAAACTGTCCTAAGTAAAGTATCTTAGAAAAGCGAATTTTAGTAGGACCATTCTGTTACTCTGCTCAAACCATCATATATGTAAGGGTTTTCCTGTGGTGAAGGAGAGGCGGACCAAAACGCAGCGTGGTTATATAGATTCATGTTTAATCAAAAAAGATAAACACGAACACTACAAGACAATAAATGTGGAAAACCAAAAAACAGCCCTATCTGGTGCAAAACACAGAGACAGGAACAATCACCCACAAACACACAGTGAAACCCAGGCTACCTAAGTATGATTCTCAATCAGAGACAACTAATGACACCTGCCTCTGATTGAGAACCATACTAGGCCGAAACATAGAAATACCCAAAACCTAGAAAAACAAACATAGACTGCCCACCCAGCTCACGCCCTGACCATACTAAATAAATACAAAACAAAGGAAATAAAGGTCAGAACGTGACAGTATATCACTGCTCTCATCATCACCCCACTGGGGAACCATCGACACGGCTGGCGAGCCTATCTTCAAAGAACCATCTTCAAGAGCGAATGGAAGGGAAATAAACTTTGTTCGGGACATATCACTGGACACCGGACTCGACTACAGAGGAGAACAACAGCAGAAAACTTGTTTGAACCCTTTTTGAACAATCAGAGCCTTACACGTGAAAAGTCCCAACTCCCTGTCTGCCGAGAGAGATCCACGAGGAACCCAGGCATTTCACGTAAATGCGTTCATGATTTGTTACTCAACGCGGGCAGCGGTTCGTGTGCTGTTTTAGTTTTATGTTTACTGTAGGTGAGAGTGGTTTCTGTCTCTCGGCCTCTCCATCTCTTTTGTAACACGCAGCCATAATGTTGTCAGTCCGCTAGGGACCTGTTAGTAGTTTCTGTCTCTCGGCCTCTCCATCTCTTTTGTAACACGCAGCCATAATGTTGTCAGTCCGCTAGGGACCTGTTTTTAACGTATTAAGTGTGTATGTTTATCCTGTTACCGTTTCGTTAGCTAGTAAATAAATCATTAAACCAATTTGTATAGTACTGAATCATAAGTAAAGGCTTGGGTTTTTGCCGGAAGCAAGGTTACGACTGTTCAGAATGGTGATATAACACAAGGTTATGATTAATAAATTGACTGTTTTATAGATGTGATAGGTAAAGACCTTTTTAGATTTTCATTTGGAAGATGGTCACTCTTTAAAGAACTGCTCTCATGGTGCCCCAGATCCTAATGAGTTCATTGTTACATGATTCATTTCATCAGGTAAAAATGTAACATAGTTATTAGTTGATTAGATAATTAACCTCTTTATGTTGCCTCACATTACGAGCCCCTGACAATCAAATGTTAATGGTCGTACCATTAACACACATTTCAATTAACTCTTTATCGGTTAGGTCACTCACCCTAGTTTATGGAGAGAACTTTGTAGGTTTTCCTGATAACTGATACTGTGGGTGGAGAATGTACAGGTAACTACCAAAATAAAGGAAACCCTGTCATAATAGGGTGTTGGGACACCACGAGCTGCCAGAATAAAGGAAACCCCATCATAATAGGGTTTTGGTGGGAGAGAGAGGTGGGGGGGAGAGCGAGATGAGAGATGCTTTGGCTCGTTCTCTGTGTTGTAATTAGATCATTTAACCCAGGGTCTTTTCATGTAGAGTTGTGATGATGAAACTGTGGAGACTCCTCTCATCTCTGTGGGGCTCTAAATGTTTTATGAAGTCTGCTTTGATCCCCTCCATCGCACCAGAAGCCTGGGACTGAAGCCTGGGATTGAAGGCCGGGATTGAAGCCCGGAATTGCCACGAGTGTCAAGGGAATCTTTTTGATAGAAGTGATTTGGAATTACATTTGACGGAACCAGGAATACATTCTAGGCAGAGTTGCAAAGAAAAAGTCCTATCTCAGACTGGCCAATAAAAAGAAAAGATTAAGATGGGCAAAATAACACAGACACTGGACAGAGGAACTCTGCCTGGAAGGCCAGCATCCTGGAGTCGCCTCTTCACTGTTGACGTTGAGACTGGACAGAGGAACTCTGCCTAGAAGGCCAGCATCCCGGAGTCGCCTCTTCACTGTTGATGTTGAGACTGGACAGAGGAACTCTGCCTAGAAGGCCAGCATCCCGGAGTCGCCTCTTCACTGTTGACGTTGAGACTGGACAGAGGAACTCTGCCTAGAAGAAACAGGCACTATAAACCAGTAGTATAGTCATACCAGATTACCCATACAGGCACTATAAACCAGTAGTATAGTCATACCAGATTACCCAAACAGGCACTATAAACCAGTAGTATAGTCATACCAGATTACCCATACAGGCACTATAAACCAGTAGTATACCAGATTACCCAAACAGGCACTATAAACCAGTAGTATAGTCATACCAGATTACCCATACAGGCACTATAAACCAGTAGTATAGTCATACCAGATTACCCATACAGGCACTATAACCACCCTGTCATTAGGAGAACAGAGACTCTATAACCACCCTGTCATCAGAACGGAGACTCTATAACCACCCTGTCATTAGGAGAACAGAGACTCTATAACCACCCTGTCATTAGGAGAACAGACTCTATAACCACCCTGTCATTAGGAGAACAGACTCTATAACCACCCTGTCATTAGAACAGAGACTCTATAACCACCCTGTCATTAGAACAGAGACTCTATAACCACCCTGTCATTAGGAGAACAGAGACTCTATAACCACCCTGTCATTAGGAGAACAGAGACTCTATAACCACCCTGTCATTAGAACAGAGACTCTATAACCACCCTGTCATTAGGAGAACAGAGACTATATAACCACCCTGTCATTAGGAGAACAGAGACTCTATAACCACCCTGTCATTAGGAGAACAGAGACTCTATAACCACCCTGTCATTAGGAGAACAGAGACTCTATAACCACCCTGTCACCCTGTCATTAGGAGAACAGAGACTCTATAACCACCCTGAGAACAGAGACTCTATAACCACCCTGTCATTAGAACAGAGACTCTATAACCACCCTGTCATTAGGAGAACAGAGACTCTATAACCACCCTGTCATTAGGAGAACAGAGACTCTATAACCACCCTGTCATTAGGAGAACAGAGACTCTATAACCACCCTGTCATTAGGAGAACAGAGACTCTATAACCACCCTGTCATTAGAACAGAGACTCTATAACCACCCTGTCATTAGGAGAACAGAACATTAGAGAACAGAGACTCTATAACCACCCTGTCATTAGGAGAACAGAGACTCTATAACCACCCTGTCATTAGGAGAACAGAGACTCTATAACCACCCTGTCATTAGGAGAACAGAGACTCTATAACCACCCTGTCATTAGGAGAACAGAGACTCTATAACCACCCTGTCATTAGGAGAACAGAGACTCTATAACCACCCCCTGTCATTAGAACAGAGACTCTATAACCACCCTGTCATTAGGAGAACAGAGACTCTATAACCACCCCTGTCATTAGAACAGAGACTCTATAACCACCCTGAGAACAGAGACTCTATAACCACCCTGTCATTAGAACAGAGACTCTATAACCACCCTGTCATTAGGAGAACAGAGACTCTATAACCACCCTGTCATTAGGAGAACAGAGACTCTATAACCACCCTGTCATTAGAACAGAGACTCTATAACCACCCTGTCATTAGGAGAACAGAGACTCTATAACCACCCTGTCATTAGGAGAACAGAGACTCTATAACCACCCTGTCATTAGAACAGAGACTCTATAACCACCCTGTCATTAGGAGAACAGAGACTCTATAACCACCCTGTCATTAGGAGAACAGAGACTCTATAACCACCCTGTCATTAGGAGAACAGAGACTCTATAACCACCCTGTCATTAGGAGAACAGAGACTCTATAACCACCCTGTCATTAGGAGAACAGAGACTCTATAACCACCCTGTCATTAGGAGAACAGAGACTCTATAACCACCCTGTCATTAGAGGTCATTAGGAGAACAGAGACTCTATAACCACCCTGTCATTAGGAGAACAGAGACTCTATAACCACCCTGTCATTAGGAGAACAGAGACTCTATAACCAATTAGGAGAACACCCTGTCATTAGGAGAACAGAGACTCTATAACCACCCTGTCATTAGGAGAACAGAGACTCTATAACCACCCTGTCATTAGGAGAACAGAGACTCTATAACCACCCTGTCATTAGGAGAACAGAGACTCTATAACCACCCTGTCATTAGGAGAACAGAGACTCTATAACCACCCTGTCATTAGGAGAACAGAGACTCTATAACCACCCTGTCATTAGAGAACAGAGACTCTATAACCACCCTGTCATTAGGAGAACAGAGACTCTATAACCACCCTGTCATTAGGAGAACAGAGACTCTATAACCACCCCCTGTCATTCAGGAGAACAGAGACTCTATAACCACCCTGTCATTAGGAGAACAGAGACTCTATAACCACCCTGTCATTAGGAGAACAGAGACTCTATAACCACCCTGTCATTAGAGAACAGAGACTCTATAACCACCCTGTCATTAGAACAGAGACTCTATAACCACCCTGTCATTAGAACAGAGACTCTATAACCACCCTGTCATTAGAGAACAGAGACTCTATAACCACCCTGTCATTAGGAGAACAGAGACTCTATAACCACCCTGTCATTAGGAGAACAGAGACTAGGAGAACAGAGACTCTATAACCACCCTGTCATTAGGAGAACAGAGACTCTATAACCACCCTGTCATTAGAGAACAGAGACTCTATAACCACCCTGTCATTAGAACAGAGAACAGAGACTCTATAACCACCCTGTCATTAGGAGAACAGAGACTCTATAACCACCCTGTCATTAGGAGAACAGAGACTCTATAACCACCCTGTCATTAGGAGAACCCTGTCATTAGGAGAACAGAGACTCTATAACCACCCTGTCATTAGGAGAACAGAGACTCTATAACCACCCTGTCATTAGGAGAACAGAGACTCTATAACCACCCTGTCATTAGGAGAACAGAGACTCTATAACCACCCTGTCATTAGGAGAACAGAGACTCTATAACCACCCTGTCATTAGGAGAACAGAGACTCTATAACCACCCTGTCATTAGGAGAACAGAGACTCTATAACCACCCTGTCATTAGGAGAACAGAGACTCTATAACCACCCTGTCATTAGGAGAACAGAGACTCTATAACCACCCTGTCATTAGGAGAACAGAGACTCTATAACCACCCTGTCATTAGGAGAACAGAGACTCTATAACCACCCTGTCATTAGGAGAACAGAGACTCTATAACCACCCTGTCATTAGGAGAACAGAGACTCTATAACCACCCTGTCATTAGGAGAACAGAGACTCTATAACCACCCTGTCATTAGGAGAACAGAGACTCTATAACCACCCTGAGAACAGAGACTCTATAACCACCCTGTCATTAGGAGAACAGAGACTCTATAACCACCCTGTCATTAGGAGAACAGAGACTCTATAACCACCCTGTCATTAGAACAGAGACTCTATAACACCCTGTCATTAGAACAGAGACTCTATAACCACCCTGTCATTAGAACAGAGACTCTATAACCACCCTGTCATTAGGAGAATAGAGACTCTATAACCACCCTGTCATTAGGAGAACAGAGACTCTATAACCACCCTGTCATTAGAACAGAGACTCTATAACCACCCTGTCATTAGGAGAACAGAGACTCTATAACCACCCTGTCATTAGAACAGAGACTCTATAACCACCCTGTCATTAGGAGAACAGAGACTCTATAACCACCCTGTCATTAGAACAGAGACTCTATAACCACCCTGTCATTAGGAGAACAGAGACTCTATAACCACCCTGTCATTAGGAGAACAGAGACTCTATAACCACCCTGTCATTAGAACAGAGACTCTATAACCACCCTGTCATTAGAACAGAGACTCTATAACCACCCTGTCATTAGGAGAACAGAGACTCTATAACCACCCTGTCATTAGGAGAACAGAGACTCTATAACCACCCTGTCATTAGGAGAACAGAGACTCTATAACCACCCTGTCATTAGGAGAACAGAGACTCTATAACCACCCTGTCATTAGGAGAACAGAGACTCTATAACCACCCTGTCATTAGGAGAACAGAGACTCTATAACCACCCTGTCATTAGGAGAACAGAGACTCTATAACCACCCTGTCATTAGGAGAACAGAGACTCTATAACCACCCTGTCATTAGAACAGAGAACAGTCATTTAGGAGAACCCCTGTCATTAGGAGAACAGAGCAGAGAGACTCTATAACCACCCTGTCATTAGGAGAACAGAGACTCTATAACCACCCTGTCATTAGGAGAACAGAGACTCTATAACCACCCTGTCATTAGGAGAACAGAGACTCTATAACCACCCTGTCATTAGGAGAACAGAGACTCTATAACCACCCTGTCATTAGGAGAACAGAGACTCTATAACCACCCTGTCATTAGGAGAACAGAGACTCTATAACCACCCTGTCATTAGGAGAACAGAGACTCTATAACCACCCTGTCATTAGAACAGAGACTCTATAACCACCCTGTCATTAGAACAGAGACTCTATAACCACCCTGTCATTAGGAGAACAGAGACTCTATAACCACCCTGTCATTAGGAGAACAGAGACTCTATAACCACCCTGTCATTAGAACAGAGACTCTATAACCACCCTGTCATTAGGAGAACAGAGACTCTATAACCACCCTGTCATTAGGAGAACAGAGACTCTATAACCACCCTGTCATTAGGAGAACAGAGACTCTATAACCACCCTGTCATTAGGAGAACAGAGACTCTATAACCACCCTGTCATTAGGAGAACAGAGACTCTATAACCACCCTGTCATTAGAACAGAGACTCTATAACCACCCTGTCATTAGGAGAACAGAGACTCTATAACCACCCTGTCATTAGGAGAACAGAGACTCTATAACCACCCTGTCATTAGGAGAACAGAGACTCTATAACCACCCTGTCATTAGGAGAACAGAGACTCTATAACCACCCTGTCATTAGAACAGAGACTCTATAACCACCCTGTCATTAGGAGAGAACCCTGTCAGAGACTCTATAACCACCCTGTCATTAGGAGAACAGAGACTCTATAACCACCCTGTCATTAGGAGAACAGAGACTCTATAACCACCCTGTCATTAGGAGAACAGAGACTCTATAACCACCCTGTCATTAACCACCCTGTCATTAGAACAGAGACTCTATAACCACCCTGTCATTAGAACAGAGACTCTATAACCACCCTGTCATTAGAACAGAGACTCTATAACCACCCTGTCATTAGGAGAACAGAGACTCTATAACCACCCTGTCATTAGAACAGAGACTCTATAACCACCCTGTCATTAGAACAGAGACTCTATAACCACCCTGTCATTAGGAGAACAGAGACTCTATAACCACCCTGTCATTAGAACAGAGACTCTATAACCACCCTGTCATTAGGAGAACAGAGACTCTATAACCACCCTGTCATTAGGAGAACAGAGACTCTATAACCACCCTGTCATTAGGAGAACAGAGACTCTATAACCACCCTGTCATTAGGAGAACAGAGACTCTATAACCACCCTGTCATTAGGAGAACAGAGACTCTATAACCACCCTGTCATTAGAACAGAGAACAGAGACTCTATAACCACCCTGTCATTAGGAGAACAGAGACTCTATAACCACCCTGTCATTAGAGAACAGAGACTCTATAACCACCCTGTCATTAGGAGAACAGAGACTCTATAACCACCCTGTCATTAGGAGAACAGAGACTCTATAACCACCACCCTGTCATTAGGAGAACAGAGACTCTATAACCACATTAGAGGAGAACAGAGACTGTCATTAGGAGAACAGAGACTCTATAACCACCCTGTCATTAGGAGAACAGAGACTCTATAACCACCCTGTCATTTAGAACAGAGACTCTATAACCACCCTGTCATTAGAACAGAGACTCTATAACCACCCTGTCATTAGGAGAACAGAGACTCTATAACCACCCTGTCATTAGGAGAACAGAGACTCTATAACCACCCTGTCATTAGGAGAACAGAGACTCTATAACCACCCTGTCATTAGGAGAACAGAGACTCTATAACCACCCTGTCATTAGGAGAACAGAGACTCTATAACCACCCTGTCATTAGGAGAACAGAGACTCTATAACCACCCTGTCATTAGGAGAACAGAGACTCTATAACCACCCTGTCATTAGGAGAACAGAGACTCTATAACCACCCTGTCATTAGGAGAACAGAGACTCTATAACCACCCTGTCATTAGGAGAACAGAGACTCTATAACCACCCTGTCATTAGGAGAACAGAGACTCTATAACCACCCTGTCATTAGGAGAACAGAGACTCTATAACCACCCTGTCATTAGGAGAACAGAGACTCTATAACCACCCTGTCATTAGGAGAACAGAGACTCTATAACCACCCTGTCATTAGGAGAACAGAGACTCTATAACCACCCTGTCATTAGGAGAACAGAGACTCTATAACCACCCTGTCATTAGGAGAACAGAGACTCTATAACCACCCTGTCATTAGAACAGAGAACAGAGACTCTATAACCACCCTGTCATTAGGAGAACAGAGACTCTATAACCACCCTGTCATTAGGAGAACAGAGACTCTATAACCACCCTGTCATTAGGAGAACAGAGACTCTATAACCACCCTGTCATTAGGAGAACAGAGACTCTATAACCACCCTGTCATTAGGAGAACAGAGACTCTATAACCACCCTGTCATTAGGAGAACAGAGACTCTATAACCACCCTGTCATTAGGAGAACAGAGACTCTATAACCACCCTGTCATTAGAACAGAGACTCTATAACCACCCTGTCATTAGAACAGAGACTCTATAACCACCCTGTCATTAGGAGAACAGAGACTCTATAACCACCCTGTCATTAGGAGAACAGAGACTCTATAACCACCCTGTCATTAGGAGAACAGAGACTCTATAACCACCCTGTCATTAGGAGAACAGAGACTCTATAACCACCCTGTCATTAGGAGAACAGAGACTCTATAACCACCCTGTCATTAGGAGAAAAGAGACTCTATAACCACCCTGTCATTAGGAGAACAGAGACTCTATAACCACCCTGTCATTAGACTCTATAACCACCCTGAGAACAGAGACTCTATAACCACCCTGTCATTAGGAGAACAGAGACTCTATAACCACCCTGTCATTAGGAGAACAGAGACTCTATAACCACCCTGTCATTAGGAGAACAGAGACTCTATAACCACCCTGTCATTAGGAGAACAGAGACTCTATAACCACCCTGTCATTAGGAGAACAGAGACTCTATAACAGAGACTCTAACCACCCTGTCATTAGGAGAACAGAGACTCTATAACCACCCTGTCATTAGGAGAACAGAGACTCTATAACCACCCTGTCATTAGGAGAACAGAGACTCTATAACCACCCTGTCATTAGGAGAACAGAGACTCTATAACCACCCTGTCATTAGAACAGAGACTCTATAACCACCCTGTCATTAGGAGAACAGAGACTCTATAACCACCCTGTCATTAGAACAGAGACTCTATAACCACCCTGTCATTAGGAGAACAGAGACTCTATAACCACCCTGTCATTAGGAGAACAGAGACTCTATAACCACCCTGTCATTAGGAGAACAGAGACTCTATAACCACCCTGTCATTAGGAGAACAGAGACTCTATAACCACCCTGTCATTAGGAGAACAGAGACTCTATAACCACCCTGTCAT
The DNA here is from genome assembly GCF_023373465.1 of Oncorhynchus keta. Lineage (NCBI taxonomy): Eukaryota > Metazoa > Chordata > Actinopteri > Salmoniformes > Salmonidae > Oncorhynchus > Oncorhynchus keta. The sequence goes on from NW_026290890.1 coordinate 65,035, forward strand.
TAGGAGAACAGAGACTCTATAACCACCCTGTCATTAGGAGAACAGAGACTCTATAACCACCCTGTCATTAGGAGAACAGAGACTCTATAACCACCCTGTCATTAGAGAGAACAGAGACTCTATAACCACCCTGTCATTAGGAGAACAGAGACTCTATAACCACCCTGTCATTAGAGAACAGAGACTCTATAACCACCCTGTCATTAGGAGAACAGAGACTCTATAACCACCCTGTCATTAGGAGAACAGAGACTCTATAACCACCCTGTCATTAGAACAGAGACTCTATAACCACCCTGTCATTAGGAGAACAGAGACTCTATAACCACCCTGTCATTAGAACAGAACAGAGACTCATTATAACCACCCTGTCATTAGGAGAACAGAGACTCTATAACCACCCTGTCATTAGAACAGAGACTCTATAACCACCCTGTCATTAGAACAGAGACTCTATAACCACCCTGTCATTAGAACAGAGACTCTATAACCACCCTGTCATTAGAACAGAGACTCTATAACCACCCTGTCATTAGAACAGAGACTCTATAACCACCCTGTCATTAGAACAGAGACTCTATAACCACCCTGTCATTAGAACAGAGACTCTATAACCACCCTGTCATTAGAACAGAGACTCTATAACCACCCTGTCATTAGAGACTCTATAACCAGAACAGAGACTCTATAACCACCCTGTCATTAGAACAGAGACTCTATAACCACCCTGTCATTAGAACAGAGACTCTATAACCACCCTGTCATTAGAACAGAGAACAGAACAGACTCTATAACCACCCTGTCATTAGGAGAACAGAGACTCTATAACCACCCTGTCATTAGAACAGAGACTCTATAACCACCCTGTCATTAGAACAGAGACTCTATAACCACCCTGTCATTAGAACAGAGACTCTATAACCACCCTGTCATTAGAACAGAGACTCTATAACCACCCTGTCATTAGGAGAACAGAGACTCTATAACCACCCTGTCATTAGGAGAACAGAGACTCTATAACCACCCTGTCATTAGGAGAACAGAGACTCTATAACCACCCTGTCATTAGGAGAACAGAGACTCTATAACCACCCTGTCATTAGAACAGAGACTCTATAACCACCCTGTCATTAGAACAGAGACTCTATAACCACCCTGTCATTAGGAGAACATTACCCTGGAGAACAGAGACTCTATAACCACCCTGTCATTAGGAGAACAGAGACTCTATAACCACCCTGTCATTAGAACAGAGACTCTATAACCACCCTGTCATTAGAGAGAACAGAGACTCTATAACCACCCTGTCATTAGAACAGAGACTCTATAACCACCCTGAGAACAGAGACTCTATAACCACCCTGTCATTAGAACAGAGACTCTATAACCACCCTGTCATTAGGAGAACAGAGACTCTATAACCACCCTGTCATTAGAACAGAGACTCTATAACCACCCTGTCATTAGGAGAACAGAGACTCTATAACCACCCTGTCATTAGAACAGAGACTCTATAACCACCCTGTCATTAGAACAGAGACTCTATAACCACCCTGTCATTAGAACAGAGACTCTATAACCACCCTGTCATTAGAGAACAGAGACTCTATAACCACCCTGTCATTACCCTGGAGAACAGAGACTCTATAACCACCCTGTCATTAGGAGAACAGAGACTCTATAACCACCCTGTCATTAGGAGAACAGAGACTCTATAACCACCCTGTCATTAGAACAGAGACTCTATAACCACCCTGTCATTAGAACAGAGACTCTATAACCACCCTGTCATTAGAACAGAGACTCTATAACCACCCTGTCATTAGGAGAACAGAGACTCTATAACCACCCTGTCATTAGAACAGAGACTCTATAACCACCCTGTCATTAGAACAGAGACTCTATAACCACCCTGTCATTAGGAGAACAGAGACTCTATAACCACCCTGTCATTAGAACAGAGACTCTATAACCACCCTGTCATTAGAACAGAACAGTCATTAGAACAGACTCTATAACCACCCTGTCATTAGAACAGAGACTCTATAACCACCCTGTCATTAGAACAGAGACTCTATAACCACCCTGTCATTAGAACAGAGACTCTATAACCACCCTGTCATTAGAACAGAGACTCTATAACCACCCTGTCATTAGAACAGAGACTCTATAACCACCCTGTCATTAGGAGAACAGAGACCCTGTCTATAACCACCCTGTCATTAGAACAGAGACTCTATAACCACCCTGTCATTAGGAGAACAGAGACTCTATAACCACCCTGTCATTAGAACAGAGACTCTATAACCACCCTGTCATTAGAACAGAGACTCTATAACCACCCTGTCATTAGAACAGAGACTCTATAACCACCCTGTCATTAGAGAACAGAACAGAGACTCTATAACCACCCTGTCATTAGAACAGAGAACAGAGACTCTATAACCACCCTGTCATTAGAACAGAGACTCTATAACCACCCTGTCATTAGAACAGAGACTCTATAACCACCCTGTCATTAGAACAGAGACCCACCCTGTCATTAGGAGAACAGAGACTCTATCACCCTGTCAGGAGAACAGAGACTCTATAACCACCCTGTCATTAGAACAGAGACTCTATAACCACCCTGTCATTAGAACAGAGACTCTATAACCACCCTGTCATTAGGAGAACAGAGACTCTATAACCACCCTGTCATTAGGAGAACAGAGACTCTATAACCACCCTGTCATTAGAACAGAGACTCTATAACCACCCTGTCATTAGGAGAACAGAGACTCTATAACCACCCTGTCATTAGGAGAACAGAGACTCTATAACCACCCTGTCATTAGAACAGAGACTCTATAACCACCCTGTCATTAGGAGAACAGAGACTCTATAACCACCCTGTCATTAGAACAGAGACTCTATAACCACCCTGTCATTAGAACAGAGACTCTATAACCACCCTGTCATTAGGAGAACAGAGACTCTATAACCACCCTGTCATTAGGAGAACAGAGACTCTATAACCACCCTGTCATTAGAACAGAGACTCTATAACCACCCTGTCATTAGAACAGAGACTCTATAACCACCCTGTCATTAGAACAGAGACTCTCATTAGGAGAACAGAACTCTATAACCACCCTGTCATTAGGAGAACAGAGACTCTATAACCAGACTCTATAACCCTGTCATTAGAACAGAGACTCTATAACCACCCTGTCATTAGGAGAACAGAGACTCTATAACCACCCTGTCATTAGGAGAACAGAGACTCTATAACCACCCTGTCATTAGAACAGAGACTCTATAACCACCCTGTCATTAGGAGAACAGAGACTCTATAACCACCCTGTCATTAGAACAGAGAACAGAGACTCTATAACCACCCTGTCATTAGACTCTATAACCACCCTGAGAACAGAGACTCTATAACCACCCTGTCATTAGGAGAACAGAGACTCTATAATAACTGTCATTAGAACAGAGACTCTATCACCCTGTCATTAGGAGAACAGAGACTCTATAACCACCCTGTCATTAGAACAGAGAACAGAGACTCTATAACCACCCTGTCATTAGGAGAACAGAGACTCTATAACCACCCTGTCATTAGGAGAACAGAGACTCTATAACCACCCTGTCATTAGGAGAACAGAGACTCTATAACCACCCTGTCATTAGAACAGAGGAGAACAGAGACTCTATAACCACCCTGTCATTAGGAGAACAGAGACTCTATAACCACCCTGTCATTAGGAGAACAGAGACTCTATAACCACCCTGTCATTAGGAGAACAGAGACTCTATAACCACCCTGTCATTAGGAGAACAGAGACTCTATAACCACCCTGTCATTAGGAGAACAGAGACTCTATAACCACCCTGTCATTAGAGAACAGAGACTCTATAACCACCCTGTCATTAGGAGAACAGAGACTCTATAACCACCCTGTCATTAGAACAGAGACTCTATAACCACCCTGAGAACAGAGACTCTATAACCACTCTATAACCACCCTGTCATTAGGAGAACAGAGACTCTATAACCACCCTGTCATTAGGAGAACAGAGACTCTATAACCACCCTGTCATTAGACTCTATAACCACCCTGAGAACAGAGACTCTATAACCACCCTGTCATTAGACTCTATAACCACCCTGTCATTAGAACAGAGACTCTATAACCACCCTGTCATTAGGAGAACAGAGACTCTATAACCACCCTGTCATTAGAACAGAGACTCTATAACCACCCTGTCATTAGGAGAACAGAGACTCTATAACCACCCTGTCATTAGAACAGAGACTCTATAACCACCCTGTCATTAGAACAGAGACTCTATAACCACCCTGTCATTAGGAGAACAGAGACTCTATAACCACCCTGTCATTAGAACATTAACCACCCTGTCATTAGAACAGAGACTCTATAACCACCCTGTCATTAGAACAGAGACTCTATCTCATTAGGAGAACAGAGACCTATAACCCTGTCATTAGGAGAACAGAGACTCTATAACCACCCTGTCATTAGAACAGAGACTCTATAACCACCCTGTCATTAGGAGAACAGAGACTCTATAACCACCCTGTCATTAGAACAGAGACTCTATAACCACCCTGTCATTAGGAGAACAGAGACTCTATAACCACCCTGTCATTAGAACAGAGACTCTATAACCACCCTGTCATTAGGAGAACAGAGACTCTATAACCACCCTGTCATTAGGAGAACATTAACCACCCTGTCATTAGGGAACAGAGACTCTATAACCACCCTGTCATTAGGAGAACAGAGACTCTATAACCACCCTGTCATTAGGAGAACAGAGACTCTATAACCACCCTGTCATTAGGAGAACAGAGACTCTATAACCACCCTGTCATTAGGAGAACAGAGACTCTATAACCACCCTGTCATTAGGAGAACAGAGACTCTATAACCACCCTGTCATTAGGAGAACAGAGACTCTATAACCACCCTGTCATTAACCACCCTGAGAACAGAGACTCTATAACCACCCTGTCATTAGGAGAACAGAGACTCTATAACCACCCTGTCATTAGGAGAACAGAGACTCTATAACCACCCTGTCATTAGGAGAACAGAGACTCTATAACCACCCTGTCATTAGGAGAACAGAGACTCTATAACCACCCTGTCATTAGGAGAACAGAGACTCTATAACCACCCTGTCATTAGGAGAACAGAGACTCTATAACCACCCTGTCATTAGAACAGAGACTCTATAACCACCCTGTCATTAGGAGAACAGAGACTCTATAACCACCCTGTCATTAGGAGAACAGAGACTCTATAACCACCCTGTCATTAGGAGAACAGAGACTCTATAACCACCCTGTCATTAGGAGAACAGAGACTCTATAACCACCCTGTCATTAGGAGAACAGAGACTCTATAACCACCCTGTCATTAGGAGAACAGAGACTCTATAACCACCCTGTCATTAGGAGAACAGAGACTCTACCCTGTCATTAACCACCCTGTCATTAGGAGAACAGAGACTCTATAACCACCCTGTCATTAGGAGAACAGAGACTCTATAACCACCCTGTCATTAGAACAGAGAACAGTCATTAGGAGAACAGTCATTAGATATAACCACCCTGTCATTAGGAGAACAGAGACTCTATAACCACCCTGTCATTAGGAGAACAGAGACTCTATAACCACCCTGTCATTAGGAGAACAGAGACTCTATAACCACCCTGTCATTAGGAGAACAGAGACTCTATAACCACCCTGTCATTAGGAGAACAGAGACTCTATAACCACCCTGTCATTAGGAGAACAGAGACTCTATAACCACCCTGTCATTAGGAGAACAGAGACTCTATAACCACCCTGTCATTAGGAGAACAGAGACTCTATAACCACCCTGTCATTAGGAGAACAGAGACTCTATAACCACCCTGTCATTAGAACAGAGACTCTATAACCACCCTGTCATTAGAACAGAGACTCTATAACCACCCTGTCATTAGGAGAACAGAGACTCTATAACCACCCTGTCATTAGGAGAATAGAGACTCTATAACCACCCTGTCATTAGAGAACAGAGACTCTATAACCACCCTGTCATTAGAACAGAGACTCTATAACCACCCTGTCATTAGAACAGAGAACAGAGACTCTATAACCACCCTGTCATTAACCACCCTGTCATTAGAACAGAGACTCTATAACCACCCTGTCATTAGAACAGAGACTCTATAACCACCCTGTCATTAGAACAGAGACTCTATAACCACCCTGTCATTAGAACAGAGACTCTATAACCACCCTGTCATTAGAACAGAGACTCTATAACCACCCTGTCATTAGAACAGAGACTCTATAACCTGTCATTAGAACAGAGACTCTGTCATTAGAACAGAGACTCTATAACCACCCTGTCATTAGGAGAACAGAGACTCTATAACCACCCTGTCATTAGAACAGAGACTCTATAACCACCCTGTCATTAGAACAGAGAACAGAGACTCTATAACCACCCTGTCATTAGAACAGAGACTCTATAACCACCCTGTCATTAGAACAGAGACTCTATAACCACCCTGTCATTAGGAGAACAGAGACTCTATAACCACCCCTGTCATTACCCTGAGAACAGAGACTCTATAACCACCCTGTCATTAGGAGAACAGAGACTCTATAACCACCCTGTCATTAGAACAGAGACTCTATAACCACCCTGTCATTAGGAGAACAGAGACTCTATAACCACCCTGAGAACAGAGACTCTATAACCACCCTGTCATTAGAACAGAGACTCTATAACCACCCTGTCATTAGAACAGAGACTCTATAACCACCCTGTCATTAGGAGAACAGAGACTCTATAACCACCCTGTCATTAGGAGAACAGAGACTCTATAACCACCCTGTCATTAGGAGAACAGAGACTCTATAACCACCCTGTCATTAGGAGAACAGAGACTCTATAACCACCCTGTCATTAGAACAGAGACTCTATAACCACCCTGTCATTAGGAGAACAGAGACTCTATAACCACCCTGTCATTAGGAGAACAGAGACTCTATAACCACCCTGTCATTAGAACAGAGACTCTATAACCACCCTGTCATTAGGAGAACAGAGACTCTATAACCACCCTGTCATTAGAACAGAGACTCTATAACCACCCTGTCATTAGAACAGAGACTCTATAACCACCCTGTCATTAGAACAGAGACTCTATAACCACCCTGTCATTAGGAGAACAGAGACTCTATAACCACCCTGTCATTAGAACAGAGACTCTATAACCACCCTGTCATTAGGAGAACAGAGACTCTATAACCACCCTGTCATTAGAACAGAGACTCTATAACCACCCTGTCATTAGGAGAACAGAGACTCTATAACCACCCTGTCATTAGGAGAACAGAGACTCTATAACCACCCTGTCATTAGGAGAACAGAGACTCTATAACCACCCTGTCATTAGGAGAATAGAGACTCTATAACCACCCTGTCATTAGGAGAACAGAGACTCTATAACCACCCTGTCATTAGAACAGAGACTCTATAACCACCCTGTCATTAGAACAGAGACTCTATAACCACCCTGTCATTAGGAGAACAGAGACTCTATAACCACCCTGTCATTAGAACAGAGACTCTATAACCACCCTGTCATTAGGAGAATAGAGACTCTATAACCACCCTGTCATTAGGAGAACAGAGACTCTATAACCACCCTGTCATAGGAGAACAGAGACTCTAGAACCCTGTCAGAGACTCTATAACCACCCTGTCATTAGAACAGAGACTCTATAACCACCCTGTCATTAGGAGAACAGAGACTCTATAACCACCCTGTCATTAGGAGAACAGAGACTCTATAACCACCCTGTCATTAGGAGAACAGAGACTGTCTATAACCACCCTGTCATTAGAACAGAGACTCTATAACCACCCTGTCATTAGAACAGAGACTCTATAACCACCCTGTCATTAGGAGAACAGAGACTCTATAACCACCCTGTCATTAGGAGAACAGAGACATTCTCTATAACCACCCTGTCATTAGAACAGAGAACAGAGACTCTATAACCACCCTGTCATTAGAACAGAGACTCTATAACCACCCTGTCATTAGGAGAACAGAGACTCTATAACCACCCTGTCATTAGAACAGAGACTCTATAACCACCCTGTCATTAGGAGAACAGAGACTCTATAACCACCCTGTCATTAGAACAGAGACTCTATAACCACCCTGTCATTAGGAGAACAGAGACTCTATAACCACCCTGTCATTAGGAGAACAGAGACTCTATAACCACCCTGTCATTAGGAGAACAGAGACTCTATAACCACCCTGTCATTAGGAGAACAGAGACTCTATAACCACCCTGTCATTAGAACAGAGACTCTATAACCACCCTGTCATTAGAACAGAGACTGTCATTAGAACAGAGACTCTATAACCACCCTGTCATTAGAACAGAGACTCTATAACCACCCTGTCATTAGGAGAACAGAGACTCTATAACCACCCTGTCATTAGAACAGAGACTCTATAACCACCCTGTCATTAGGAGAACAGAGACTCTATAACCACCCTGTCATTAGGAGAACAGAGACTCTATAACCACCCTGTCATTAGAACAGAGACTCTATAACCACCCTGTCATTAGAACAGAGACTCTATAACCACCCTGTCATTAGAACAGAGACTCTATAACCACCCTGTCATTAGAACAGAGACTCTATAACCACCCTGTCATTAGGAGAACAGAGACTCTATAACCACCCTGTCATTAGAACAGAGACTCTATAACCACCCTGTCATTAGAACAGAGACTCTATAACCACCCTGTCATTAGAACAGAGACTCTATAACCACCCTGTCATTAGAACAGAGACTCTATAACCACCCTGTCATTAGGAGAACAGAGACTCTATAACCACCCTGTCATTAGAACAGAGACTCTATAACCACCCTGTCATTAGAACAGAGACTCTATAACCACCCTGTCATTAGAACAGAGACTCTATAACCACCCTGTCATTAGAACAGAGACTCTATAACCACCCTGTCATTAGGAGAACAGAGACTCTATAACCACCCTGTCATTAGAACAGAGACTCTATAACCACCCTGTCATTAGAACAGAGACTCTATAACCACCCTGTCATTAGAACAGAGACTCTATAACCACCCTGTCATTAGAACAGAGACTCTATAACCACCCTGTCATTAGAACAGAGACTCTATAACCACCCTGTCATTAGAACAGAGACTCTATAACCACCCTGTCATTAGACTCTATAACCACCCTGTCATTAGAACAGAGACTCTATAACCACCCTGTCATTAGGAGAACAGAGACTCTATAACCACCCTGTCATTAGAACAGAGACTCTATAACCACCCTGTCAGAGACTCTATAACCACCCTGTCATTAGGAGAACAGAGACTCTATAACCACCCTGTCATTAGAACAGAGACTCTATAACCACCCTGTCATTAGAACAGAGAACAGAGACTCTATAACCACCCTGTCATTAGAACAGAGACTCTATAACCACCCTGTCATTAGGAGAATAGAGACTCTATAACCACCCTGTCATTAGGAGAACAGAGACTCTATAACCACCCTGTCATTAGAACAGAGACTCTATAACCACCCTGTCATTAGAACAGAGACTCTATAACCACCCTGTCATTAGAACAGAGACTCTATAACCACCCTGTCATTAGAACAGAGACTCTATAACCACCCTGTCATTAGAACAGAGACTCTATAACCACCCTGTCATTAGAACAGAGACTCTATAACCACCCTGTCATTAGAACAGAGACTCTATAACCACCCTGTCATTAGAACAGAGACTCTATAACCACCCTGTCATTAGGAGAACAGAGACTCTATAACCACCCTGTCATTAGAACAGAGACTCTATAACCACCCTGTCATTAGAACAGAGACTCTATAACCACCCTGTCATTAGAACAGAGACTCTATAACCACCCTGTCATTAGAACAGAGACTCTATAACCACCCTGTCATTAGAACAGAGACTCTATAACCACCCTGTCATTAGGAGAACAGAGACTCTATAACCACCCTGTCATTAGAACAGAGACTCTATAACCACCCTGTCATTAGGAGAACAGAGACTCTATAACCACCCTGTCATTAGAACAGAGACTCTATAACCACCCTGTCATTAGAACAGAGACTCTATAACCACCCTGTCATTAGAACAGAGACTCTATAACCACCCTGTCATTAGAACAGAGACTCTATAACCACCCTGTCATTAGGAGAACAGAGACTCTATAACCACCCTGTCATTAGGAGAACAGAGACTCTATAACCACCCTGTCATTAGAACAGAGACTCTATAACCACCCTGTCATTAGGAGAACAGAGACTCTATAACCACCCTGTCATTAGAACAGAGACTCTATAACCACCCTGTCATTAGAACAGAGACTCTATAACCACAGAACAGACTCTATAACCACCCTGTCATTAGAACAGAGACTCTATAACCACCCTGTCATTAGAACAGAGACTCTATAACCACCCTGTCATTAGAACAGAGACTCTATAACCACCCTGTCATTAGGAGAACAGAGACTCTATAACCACCCTGTCATTAGGAGAACAGAGACTCTATAACCACCCTGTCATTAGAACAGAGACTCTATAACCACCCTGTCATTATGGAGAACAGAGACTCTATAACCACCCTGTCATTAGAACAGAGACTCTATAACCACCCTGTCATTAGAACAGAGACTCTATCTGTATACTCTATAACCACCCTGTCATTAGGAGAACAGAGACTCTATAACCACCCTGTCATTAGGAGAACAGAGACTCTATAACCACTGTCATTTACACAGACTCTATAACCACCCTGTCATTAGAACAGAGACTCTATAACCACCCTGTCATTAGGAGAACAGAGACTCTATAACCACCCCATTCATCTGTCATTAGAACAGATAGCATTAGAGACTCTATAACCACCACAGAGACTATAACCACCCTGACTTCCTGTTCAGAGACTCTATAACCATTCATCAGAGACTCTATAACCACCCTGTCACAGAGACTACAACAGAGACTCTATAACCACCCTGTCATTCATCTATAACCACCCTGTCATTAGAACAGAGTCATTGGAACAGAGACACATACCACCCTGTCTTAGAACAGACTCTATCATCTCCATTAGAACAGTCAGACTCTACATAACCACTGTCCTGTTCGTCCATTCATCTCAGAGATCTAGGTCAGACTACCCTGTCATTAGAACAGAGACTTATCCACCACCCTGTCATTAGGATAGCTAGGTCAGACTACTATACATAGTGACTTAGGAGTTAGAGATTCATAACCAGACCCTGTCAGATTACCACATAGTGACTTCTATAACCACCATGTCATCTCCAGATAGAGGTCAGACCACCCTGTCATAGTGACTTCCTATAACCACCCATTCATTCCAGATAGCTAGGTCAGACTCACATAGTGACCACCCATTCATCTCCAGATACAGGTCTAGACTACTGTCATTAGTGACTTCCTGTTAACCATTCATCTCCAGATAGCTAGGTCAGACTACCACATAGTGACTTCCTGTTCGTCCATTCATTCCAGATAGCAGAGACTCTAGACTACCACATAGTGACTTCCTGTATCCATTCATCTCCAGATAGCTAGAACAGACTCTACATAGTGACTTCCTGAACAGAGTCCATTCATCTTCAGATAGCTAGGTCAGACTACCACATAGTGACTTCCTGTAACGTCCATTCATCTCCAGATACAGGATTTTCTAGACGACCTGTCATAGTGACTTTGACATCCTGTTGTGGACAGTCATTGCCAGTTTCTCCATGGAGCTAGGTCAGACTTTACATAGTGACATCCTGTTGTCCATTCATCTCCAGATAGCTAGTTATTCAGACTACTCAACATAGTGACTGGCGGGGTTTTCCTGACAGGAAAAGTCCATTCATCTCCAGATAGCTAGGTCAGACTACCACATAGTGACTTCCTGTTCGTCCATTCATTCCAGATAGCTAGGTCAGACTACTACATAGTGACTTCCTGTTCGTCCATTCATCTCCAGATAGCATTTGAAGATCTAGGTCAGACTACTACATAGTGACTTCCTGTTAGTCCATTCATCTTCAGATAGCTAGGTCAGACTACCACATAGTGACTTCCTGTTCGTCCATTCATCTCCAGATAGCTAGGTCAGACTACCACATAGTGACTTCCTGTTACGTCCCATTCATCTCCAGATAGCAAAACAGGTCAGACTACCACATAGTGACTTCCTGTTCGTCCATTCATCTCCAGATAGCTAGGTCAGACTACTACATAGTGACTTCCTGTTCGTCCATTCATCTCCAGATAGCTAGGTCAGACTACCACATAGTGACTTCCTGTTCGTCCATTCATCTCCAGATAGCTAGGTCAAAATACCACATAGTGACTTCCTGTTCGTCCATTCATCTCCAGATAGCTAGGTCAGACTACTACATAGTGACTTCCTGTTAGTCCATTCATCTTCAGATAGCTAGGTCAGACTACCACATAGTGACTTCCTGTTCGTCCATTCATCTCCAGATAGCTAGGTCAGACTACCACATAGTGACTTCCTGTTCGTCCATTCATCTCCAGATAGCTAGGTCAGACTACCACATAGTGACTTCCTGTTCGTCCATTCATCTCCAGATAGCTAGGTCAGACTACCACATAGTGACTTCCTGTTCGTCCATTCATCTCCAGATAGCTAGGTCAGACTACTACATAGTGACTTCCTGTTCGTCCATTCATCTCCAGATAGCTAGGTCAGACTACTACATAGTGACTTCCTGTTAGTCCATTCATCTTCAGATAGCTAGGTCAGACTACCACATAGTGACTTACTGTTATAGGTCCAGACACTGAGCTATAGGCCCAGACACTGAGCTATAGGTCCAGACACTGAGCTATAGGTCCAGACACTGAGCTATAGGTCCAGACACTGAGCTATAGGTCCAGACACTGAGCTATAGATCCAGACACTGAGCTATAGATCCAGACACTGAGCTATAGATCCAGACACTGAGCTATAGGTCCAGACACTGAGCTATAGGTCCAGACACTGAGCTATAGGTCCAGACACTGAGCAAAAGGTCAAGACACTAGGTCCAGACACTGAGCTATAGGTCCAGACACTGAGCTAAGAGGTCCAGCTATAGATCCAGACACTGAGCTATAGGTCCAGACACTGAGCTATAGGTCCAGACACTGAGCTATAGATCCAGACACTGAGCTATAGATCCAGACACTGAGCTATAGATCCAGACACTGAGCTATAGGTCCAGACACTGAGCTATAGGTCCAGACACTGAGCTATAGGTCCAGACACTGAGCTATATATCCAGACACTGAGCTATATCCAGACACTGAGCTATAGATCCAGACACTGAGCTATAGGTCCAGACACTGAGCTATAGGTCCAGACACTGAGCTATAGGTACCACTGAGATCCAGACACTGAGCTATAGTCCAGACACTGAGCTATAGGTCCAGACACTGAGCTATAGGTCCAGACACTGAGCTATAGATCCAGACACTGAGCTATAGGTCCAGCTGAGCTATAGATCCAGACACTGAGCTATAGGTTGACACTGAGCTATAGATCCAGACACTGAGCTATAGGTCCAGACACTGAGCTATAGGTCCAGACACTGAGCTATAGATCCAGACACTGAGCTATAGGTCCAGACACTGAGCTATAGATCCAGACACTGAGCTATAGATCCAGACACTGAGCTATAGATCCAGACACTGAGCTATAGATCCAGACACTGAGCTATAGATCCAGACACTGAGCTATAGGTCCAGACACTGAGCTATAGATCCAGACACTGAGCTATAGATCCAGACACTGAGCTATAGATCCAGACACTGAGCTATAGATCCAGACACTGAGCTATAGATCCAGACACTGAGCTATAGATCCAGACACTGAGCTATAGATCCAGACACTGAGCTATAGGTCCAGACACTGAGCTATAGATCCAGACACTGAGCTATAGATCCAGACACTGAGCTATAGGTCCAGACACTGAGCTATAGGTCCAGACACTGAGCTATAGATCCAGACACTGAGCTATAGATCCAGACACTGAGCTATAGATCCAGACACTGAGCTATAGGTCCAGACACTGAGCTATAGGTCCAGACACTGAGCTATAGGTCCAGACACTGAGCTATAGATCCAGACACTGAGCTATAGGTCCAGACACTGAGCTATAGGTCCAGACACTGAGCTATAGGTCCAGACACTGAGCTATAGGTCCAGACACTGAGCTATAGATCCAGACACTGAGCTATAGGTCCAGACACTGAGCTATAGATCCAGACACTGAGCTATAGATCCAGACACTGAGCTATAGATCCAGACACTGAGCTATAGGTCCAGACACTGAGCTATAGGTCCAGACACTGAGCTATAGGTCCAGACACTGAGCTATAGGTCCAGACACTGAGCTATAGATCCAGACACTGAGCTATAGGTCCAGACACTGAGCTATAGGTCCAGACACTGAGCTATAGGTCCAGACACTGAGCTATAGATCCAGACACTGAGCTATAGTCCAGACACTGAGCTATAGGTCCAGACACTGAGCTATAGGTCCAGACACTGAGCTATAGGTCCAGACACTGAGCTATAGATCCAGACACTGAGCTATAGATCCAGACACTGAGCTATAGATCCAGACACTGAGCTATAGATCCAGACACTGAGCTATAGATCCAGACACTGAGCTATAGATCCAGACACTGAGCTATAGGTCCAGACACTGAGCTATAGATCCAGACACTGAGCTATAGATCCAGACACTGAGCTATAGATCCAGACACTGAGCTATAGATCCAGACACTGAGCTATAGATCCAGACACTGAGCTATAGATCCAGACACTGAGCTATAGGTCCAGACACTGAGCTATAGGTCCAGACACTGAGCTATAGGTCCAGACACTGAGCTATAGATCCAGACACTGAGCTATAGATCCAGACACTGAGCTATAGATCCAGACACTGAGCTATAGATCCAGACACTGAGCTATAGATCCAGACACTGAGCTATAGATCCAGACACTGAGCTATAGGTTGACACTGAGCTATAGGTCCAGACACTGAGCTATAGATCCAGACACTGAGCTATAGACATGAGCCAGACACTGAGCTATAGAGCTATAGGTCCAGACACTGAGCTATAGGTTGACTGAGCTACATGAGCTATAGATCCAGACACTGAGCTATAGATCCAGACACTGAGCTATAGGTCCAGACACTGAGCTATAGGTCCAGACACTGAGCTATAGGTCCAGACACTGAGCTATAGGTCCTCTTGACACTGAGCTATAGGTCCAGACACTGAGCTATAGTCCAGACACTGACTATAGGACACTGAGCTATAGGTTGACACTGAGCTATAGGTCCAGACACTGAGCTATAGGATCCAGACACTGAGCTATGATGACACGTATGGCCTCATCTTATACATTACCGTTCTCTTGATGACATACGTATGGCCTCATCTTATACATTACCGTTCTCTTGATGACATACGTATGGCCTCATCTTATACATTACCGTTCTCTTGATGACATACGTATGGCCTCATCTTATACATTACCGTTCTCTTGATGACATACGTATGGCCTCATCTATACATTACCGTTCTCTTGATGACATACGTATGGCCTCATCTATACATTACCGTTCTCTTGATGACGTGCGTATGGCCTCATCTTATACATTACCGTTCTCTTGATGACATACGTATGGCCTCATCTATACATTACCGTTCTCTTGATGACATACGTATGGCCTCATCTATACATTACCGTTCTCTTGATGACATACGTATGGCCTCATCTATACATTACCGTTCTCTTGATGACATACGTATGGCCTCATCTATACATTACCGTTCTCTTGATGACATACGTATGGCCTCATCTATACATTACCCTGCGTCAGACCAGATGTCAGCATGTGTCTATGGGACAGGATAGGTGGGGACGTACAGTGCATGTAGTCCTCATGTTGATGGTAGACATCTGATCTGTTCGAGCCACAGAGAAGGACAACACGCAGCTGGTTCTAGAACCATCTATCCCTGACAACACGCAGCTGGTTCTAGAACCATCTATCCCTGACAACACGCAGCTGGTTCTAGAAACCATCTATCCCTGACAACACGCAGCTGGTTCTAGAACCATCTATCCCTGACAACACGCAGCTGGTTCTAGAACCATCTATCCCTGACAACACGCAGCTGGTTCTAGAACCATCTATCCACTGACAACACGCAGCTGGTTCTAGAACCATCTATCCCTGACAACACGCAGCTGGTTCTAGAACCATCTATCCCTGACAACACGCAGCTGGTTCTAGAACCATCTATCCCTGACAACACGCAGCTGGTTCTAGAACCATCTATCCCTGACAACACGCAGCTGGTTCTAGAACCATCTATCCCTGACAACACGCAGCTGGTTCTAGAACCATCTATCCCTGACAGCTCAGTTAGCAGTGATGGTTCGTACGTACGCCGTCGTATTCTGCCTTTTAAGCCATGAGTGCGATGTGATAAACAGCATGGGATTCTCCCTGCCAGGGGCCAGGAATGACTTCCTGTTTCATGTATCTGCTCTGTACGTAGGTCAGGCTCTCTCTTGGCTTGACTTAAAGATCTCCGGGCTAGGTACGGCTTCATCAGGGTCCAATTACACAATAATTATCACTGTACAGGTTGTCCCACATCTGTCAAACGTCACTCTCATGCTTCCCGTAGTTTTGTCTCATCTGATTTATGGGGAAGATGATTCAACTCAGACTCATCATGTGAACAAACTAACAGAGTGTTTCTACGGCAACCAGTAAACACAACATGCTAGCTAGATAAACAGGACGTTCTTGGGCTGTGTGAACATAACTGTGTTGTTTCTACACGGCTGGGAAGACATCTCTGTACTACTCTTATCTATCAGCTTACTGGGTTCCAAGACTAGAACTCATCTATCAGTTTACTGAGTTAAGACTAGAACTCATCTATCAGTTTACTGGGTTCCAAGACTAGAACTCATCTATCAGTTTACTGGGTTCCAAGACTAGAACTCATCTATCAGTCTTTTTGGGTTCCAAGACTGGCTAGAACTCATCAATCTGTCAGCACTTACTGGGTTCCAAGACACTGAGAACTCATCATCTATCAGCTTACTGGGTTCCAAGACACTGAACTCATCAATCTATCAGCTTACTGGGTTCTTTTGAGACGAGCTAACTCATCTATAGGTCCAGCTTACTGGGTTCCAAGACTAGAACTCATCAATCTGTCAGCTTACTGGGTTCCAAGACAAGAACTCATCATCTGTCAGCTTACTGGGTTCATACACGAGAACTCATCAATCTATCAGCTTACTGGGTTCATACACCAGAACTCATCTCTATCAGCTTACTGGGTTCCACACGAGAACTCATCAATCATCAGCTTACTGGGTTCCAAGAGGAGAACTCATCTATCTGTCAGCTTACTGGTTTCTACGAGAACTCATCTATCTATCAGCTTACTGGGTTCCAAGACTAGAACTCATCAATCTATCAGCTTACTGGGTTCCAAGACTAGAACTCATCAATCTATCAGCTTACTGGGTTCCAAGACTTGATGAGAACTCATCAATCTATCAGCTTGATGACTGGGTTCATACCGTTCTCTTGATGAGAACTCATCAATCTGTCAGCTTACTGGGTTCATACACGAGAACTCATCATCATCTGTCAGTTTACTGGTTCCAAGACTAGAAGTCATCTATCAGTTTATTGGGTTCCAAGACTAGAACTCATCAATCTACATTACTGGTTCTAGAACTCATCATCTATCAGCCTGGGTTCAAGACGAGAACTCATCAATCTATCAGCTTACTGGGTTCATCTGAGAACTCATCAATCTGGTCAGCTTACTGGGTTCCAAGACTAGAACTCATCAAACTATCTTACTGACAAGACGCAGAACTCATTCTATCAGCTTACTGGGTTCATCCATGACAACAATCGTCAGCTGGTTCTAGAACTCATCAAACTATCAGCTTACTGGGTTCCAAGACGAGAACTCATCAATCTATCAGCTTACTGGTTCAAGACTAGAACTCATCAATCTATCAGTTTACTGGGTTCATACATGAGAACTCATCAATCTGTCAGCTTACTGGGTTCCAAGACTAGAACTCATCAACTATCTAGAACCACTCTCATACATGAGAACTCATCAATCTACAGCTTACGTTCCAAGACTAGAACTCATCAAACTATCAGCTTACTGGGTTCCAAGACAGAACTCATCAATCTATCAGCTTACTGTTCATACATGAGAACTCATCAATCTGTCAGCTTACTGGGTTCCAAGACTAGAACTCATCAAACTATCAGCTTACTGGGTTCAAGACGAGAACTCATCAATCTATCAGCTTACTGGGTTCATACATGAGAACTCATCAATATCAGCTTACTGGGTTCCAAGACTAGAACTCATCAAACTATCAGCTTACTGGTTCCAAGACGAGAACTCATCAATCTGTCAGCTTACTGGGTTCCAAGACGAGAACTCATCAATCTATCAGCTTACTGGGTTCATACATGAGAACTCATCAATCTGTCAGCTTACTGGGTTCCAAGACTAGAACTCATCAAACTATCACTTACAGGGTTCCAAGACGAGAACTCATCAATCTATCAGCTTACTGGGTTCCAAGACTACATGCAGAACTGGTTCAATCTATCAGCTTACTGGGTTCCAAGACGAGAACTCATCAATCTATCAGCTTACTGGGTTCCAAGACGAGAACTCATCAATCTGTCAGCTTACTGGGTTTCATAGACGAGAACTCATCAATCTATCAGCTTACTGGGTTCATACACGAGAACTCATCAATCTGTCAGCTTACTGGGTTCATACACGAGAACTCATCAATCTGTCAGCTTACTGGGTTCATACACGAGAACTCATCAATCTATCAGCTTACTGGGTTCCAAGACTAGAACTCATCAATCTATCAGCTTACTGGGTTCCAAGACTAGAACTCATCAATCTATCAGCTTACTGGGTTCCAAGACTAGAACTCATCAATCTATCAGCTTACTGGGTTCCAAGACGAGAACTCATCAATCTATCAGCTTACTGGGTTCCAAGACTAGAACTCATCAATCTATCAGCTTACTGGGTTCCAAGACTAGAACTCATCAATCTATCAGTTTACTGGGTTCCAAGACGAGAACTCATCAATCTATCAGCTTACTGGGTTCATACACGAGAACTCATCAATCTATCAGCTTACTGGGTTCCAAGACTAGAACTCATCAATCTATCAGCTTACTGGGTTCCAAGACGAGAACTCATCAATCTATCAGCTTACTGGGTTCCAAGACTAGAACTCATCAATCTATCAGCTTACTGGGTTCATACACGAGAACTCATCAATCTATCAGCTTACTGGGTTCCAAGACGAGAACTCATCAATCTATCAGCTTACTGGGTTCCAAGACGAGAACTCATCAATCTATCAGCTTACTGGGTTCCAAGACTAGAACTCATCAATCTATCAGCTTACTGGGTTCAGACACGAGAACTCATCAATCTATCAGCTTACTGGGTTCCAAGACTAGAACTCATCAATCTATCAGCTTACTGGGTTCCAAGACTAGAACTCATCAATCTATCAGCTTACTGGGTTCATACACGAGAACTCATCAATCTATCAGCTTACTGGGTTCCAAGACTAGAACTCATCAATCTATCAGCTTACTGGGTTCCAAGACGAGAACTCATCAATCTATCAGCTTACTGGGTTCCAAGACTAGAACTCATCAATCTGTCAGCTTACTGGGTTCCAAGACTAGAACTCATCAATCTGTCAGCTTACTGGGTTCCAAGACTAGAACTCATCAATCTATCAGCTTACTGTCACGTTCTGACCTTAGTTCCTTTGGTCAGGACGTGAGTTGGGTGGGCAGTCTGTGTTTGCTTTTCTATGTTGGTTTTTGAGTTCGGCCTGGTATGGTTCTCAATCAGAGGCAGCTGTCAATTGTTTTCCCTGATTGAGGATCATACTTAGGTAGCCTGGGTTTCAGTTTTGGGTTGTGGGTGTTTGTCTTCCGTGTCAGTGTTTGTGATGCTGCACACTGGCTACGGCATCTCAAAATGGACAAACAGTACTATTGGCATTTTTTTCTTCTCGTTTTTCAAGCGAATGTCTTTTCAGGGAGTATGGGAGCACACTAGTTTGGTTCGCCTAGACGACTTTATTCTGGATGCCAGCCGAACTGAAGCCTTTTAGTAACCTCTGGGTCGTTCACTGTGTAATCAGCTCTTATCCTGTCGTAGCTCAACGCTAACCCAGATAGAGACACGTAAACCCTCTCTGTCCAGCCCTGGATGCTAGGAGATCTCCCCAGCTATAACCCTGTCTACGTCTGTCTGTTACTCCATTTTTTTATTTTACCTTTATTTAACCAGGCAAGTCAGTTAAGAACAAATTCTTATTTTCAATGACGGCCTTGGAACAGTGGGTTAACTGCCTGTTCAGGGGCAGAACGACAGATTTGTACCTTGTCAGCTCGGGAATTTGAACTTGCAACCTTTCGGTTACTAGTCCAACGCTCTAACCACTAGGCTACCCTGCCACCTCTACACTCTAACCACTAGGCTACCCTGCCGCCCCTCCACTCTAACCACTAGGCTACCCTGCCGCCCCTCCACTCTAACCACTAGGCTACCATGCCGCCCCTCACTCTAACCACTAGGCTCCTGCCACCTCACACTCTAACCACTAGGCTACCCTGCCACCTCTACACTCTAACCACTAGGCTACCCTGCCGCCTCTCCAGTTCTAACCACTAGGCTACCAACTGCCTTGACACTCTAACCACTGAGGCTACCCTGCCGCCCTACACTCTAACCACTAGGCTACCCTGCCTCCTTGTCACTCTAACCACTAGGCTACCCTGCCTCCTCTACACTCTAACCACTAGGCTACCCTGCCGCCTCTCCACTCTAACCACTAGGCTCCCTGCCTCCTCTTTACACTCTAACCACTAGGCTACCCTGCCGCCCCTACACTCTAACCACTAGGCTACCCTGCCGCCTCTCCACTCTAACCACTAGGCTCTTAGAGCACCCTGTCCCTCCACTCTAACCACTAGGCTACCCTACCGCCCCTCCACTCTAACCACTAGGCTACCCTGCCGCCCCTCCACTCTAACCACTAGGCTACCCTGCCGCCCTCCACTCTAACCACTAGGCTACCCTGCCGGCAACACTCTAACCACTAGGCTACCCTGCCTCCTCTACACTCTAACCACTAGGCTACCCTGCCGCCCCTCCACTCTAACCACTAGGCTACCCTGCCACCTCTACACTCTAACCACTAGGCTACCCTGCCACCCCTACACTCTAACCACTAGGCTACCCTGCCGCCCCATTCCTCTGTGGTCCTTCCTTTCCTTTTCCTTAATGTCGTGAAGTCATTGTTGATAAGTCACTGTCGATAAGTCACTGTCGATAAGTCACCGTTGATAAGTCACTGTCGATAAGTCACTGTCGATAAGTCACTGTCGATAAGTCACTGTCGATAAGTCACTGTTGATAAGTCACTGTTGATAAGTCACTGTTGATAAGTCACCGTTGATAAGTCCCTGTCGATAAGTCACCGTTGATAAGTCACTGTTGATAAGTCACTGTAGTTAAGTCACTGTCGATAAGTCACTGTCGATAAGTCACTGTCGATAAGTCACTGTCGATAAGTCACTGTAGTTAAGTCACTGTTGATAAGTCACCGTTGATAAGTCCCTGTCGATAAGTCACCGTTGATAAGTCACTGTTGATAAGTCACTGTAGTTAAGTCACACTGTCGTACTGAATGCCAAGTCACTGTCCCCATGTCTACTGTGAATGTCAGGTCATAAGTTACTGTGATAAGTCACTGTCGATAATGTCACTGAATGCCAGGTCACTGTAGTTAAGTCCTGTTGAAAGTCACTGTTGATACATGTCTACTGAATGCCAGGTCATATTAATGTGTAAAGTGACTGTTGATACATGTCTACTGAATGCCAGGTCATATTAATGTGTAAAGTCACTGTTGATACATGTCTACTGAATGCCAGGTCATATTAATGTGTAAAGTCACTGTGGATACATGTCTACTGAATGCCAGGTCATATTAATGTGTAAAGTGACTGTTGATACATGTCTACTGAATGCCAGGTCATATTAATGTGTAAAGTCACTGTGGATACATGTCTACTGAATGCCAGGTCATATTAATGTGTAAAGTGACTGTTGATACATGTCTACTGAATGCCAGGTCATATTAATGTGTAAAGTGACTGTGGATACATGTCTACTGAATGCCAGGTCATATTAATGTGTAAAGTCACTGTTGATACATGTCTACTGAATGCCAGGTCATATTAATGTGTAAAGTCACTGTTGATACATGTCTACTGAATGCCAGGTCATATTAATGTGTAAAGTCACTGTTGATACATGTCTACTGAATGCCAGGTCATATTAATGTGTAAAGTCACTGTTGATACATGTCTACTGAATGCCAGGTCATATTAATGTGTAAAGTCACTGTTGATACATGTCTACTGAATGCCAGGTCATATTAATGTGTAAAGTGACTGTTGATACATGTCTACTGAATGCCAGGTCATATTAATGTGTAAAGTGACTGTTGATACATGTCTACTGAATGCCAGGTCATATTAATGTGTAAAGTCACTGTTGATACATGTCTACTGAATGCCAGGTCATATTAATGTGTAAAGTCACTGTTGATACATGTCTACTGAATGCCAGGTCATATTAATGTGTAAAGTCACTGTTGATACATGTCTACTGAATGCCAGGTCATATTAATGTGTAAAGTGACTGTTGATACATGTCTACTGAATGCCAGGTCATATTAATGTGTAAAGTCACTGTTGATACATGTCTACTGAATGCCAGGTCATATTAATGTGTAAAGTCACTGTGGATACATGTCTACTGAATGCCAGGTCATATTAATGTGTAAAGTCACTGTTGATACATGTCTACTGAATGCCAGGTCATATTAATGTGTAAAGTCACTGTTGATACATGTCTACTGAATGCCAGGTCATATTAATGTGTAAAGTCACTGTTGATACATGTCTACTGAATGCCAGGTCATATTAATGTGTAAAGTGACTGTTGATACATGTCTACTGAATGCCAGGTCATATTAATGTGTAAAGTGACTGTTGATACATGTCTACTGAATGCCAGGTCATATTAATGTGTAAAGTGACTGTTGATACATGTCTACTGAATGCCAGGTCATATTAATGTGTAAAGTGACTGTTGATACATGTCTACTGAATGCCAGGTCATATTAATGTGTAAAGTGACTGTTGATACATGTCTACTGAATGCCAGGTCATATTAATGTGTAAAGTGACTGTTGATACATGTCTACTGAATGCCAGGTCATATTAATGTGTAAAGTCACTGTGGATACATGTCTACTGAATGCCAGGTCATATTAATGTGTAAAGTGACTGTTGATACATGTCTACTGAATGCCAGGTCATATTAATGTGTAAAGTGACTGTTGATACATGTCTACTGAATGCCAGGTCATATTAATGTGTAAAGTGACTGTTGATACATGTCTACTGAATGCCAGGTCATATTAATGTGTAAAGTCACTGTTGATACATGTCTACTGAATGCCAGGTCATATTAATGTGTAAAGTGACTGTTGATACATGTCTACTGAATGCCAGGTCATATTAATGTGTAAAGTCACTGTGGATACATGTCTACTGAATGCCAGGTCATATTAATGTGTGACCCGACTCTTCTGTCTTCAGACATGATTACAGAGAGATGCTTCACAACTCCACCTTCTGTCTGGTTCCCAGAGGACGACGCCTGGGATCCTTCCGCTTTCTGGAAGCACTGCAGGTACACACACACACCATGTACACACACACACACCATGCACACACACACACCATGTACACACACACACACCACACACACACACACCATGTACACACACACACCACGCACACACACACACACACACACACACATGCACACACACACACCACGCACACACACACACCACACACACACACACCACGCACACACACACACCATGCACACACACACCACCATGCACACACACACCACGCACACACACACACATGCACACACACACACCATGCACACACACACACACCACGCACACACACACACCATGCACACACACACACACACGTACACACACACACCATGCACACACACACACACACCACGCACACACACACACCATGTACACACACACACACACCATGCACACACACACACCACACACACACACACCATGTACACACACACACCACGCACACACACACACCACGTACACACACACACCATGCACACACACACACCATGTACACACACACACACACACACACCACACACACACACCATGCACACACACACACCACGCACACACACACACACACCATGCACACACACACACACACACACACACCACGCACACACACACACACACCACACACACACACCATGCACACACACACACCATGCACACACACACCACGTACACACACACACCACGCACACACACCACCATGCACACACACCACGTACACACACACACACACCACGCACACACACACACCATGTACACACACACACATGTACACACACACACCACGCACACACACCACGCACACACACACACCACGTACACACACACACACACACACCACATGCACACACACCACGTACACACACACCATGCACACACACACACCATGTACAAACACACCACGTACACACACACACACACCACGTACACACACACACACCATGTACACACACGTACACACCCATCTACTGTCCACATATAGATCACCATCTACTGTCCCCATATAGATCACCATCTACTGTCCCCATATAGATCACCATCTACTGTCCCCATATAGATCACCATCTACTGTCCCCATATAGATCACCATCTACTGTCCCCATATAGATCACCATCTACTGTCCCCATATAGATCACCATCTACTGTCCCCATATAGATCACCATCTACTGTCCCCATATAGATCACCATCTACTGTCACCATCTACTGTCCCCATATAGATCACCATCTACTGTCCCCATATAGATCACCATCTACTGTCCCCATATAGATCACCATCTACTGTCCCCATATAGATCACCATCTACTGTCCCCATATAGATCACCATCTACTGTCCCCATATAGATCACCATCTACTGTCCCCATATAGATCACCATCTACTGTCCCCATCTACTGTCCCCATATAGATCACCATCTACTGTCCCCATATAGATCACCATCTACTGTCCCCATATAGATCACCATCTACTGTCCCCATATAGATCACCATCTACTGTCCCCATATAGATCACCATCTACTGTCCCCATATAGATCACCATCTACTGTCCCCATCTACTGTCCCCATATAGATCACCATCTACTGTCCCCACTGTATAGATCACCATCTACCATCTATATAGATCACCATCTACTGTCCCCATATAGATCACCATCTACTGTCCCCATATAGATCACCATCTACTGTCCCCATATAGATCACCATCTACTGTCCCCATATAGATCACCATCTACTGTCCCCATCTACTGTCCCCATATAGATCACCATCTACTGTCCCCATATAGATCACCATCTACTGTCCCCATATAGATCACCATCTACTGTCCCCATATAGATCACCATCTACTGTCCCCATATAGATCACCATCTACTGTCCCCATATAGATCACCATCTACTGTCCCCATATAGATCACCATCTACTGTCCCCATATAGATCACCATCTACTGTCCCCATATAGATCACCATCTACTGTCCCCATCTACTGTCCCCATAGATCAGATCTACTGTCTCTATATAGTCACCATCTACTGTCCCCATATAGATCACCATCTACTGTCCCCATATAGATCACCATCTACTGTCCCCATATAGATCACCATCTACTGTCCCCATATAGATCACCATCTACTGTCCCCATCTACTGTCCCCATATAGATCACCATCTACTGTCCCCATATAGATCACCATCTACTGTCCCCATCTAGATCACCATCTACTGTCCCCATATAGATCACCATCTACTGTCCCCATATAGATCACCATCTACTGTCCCCATATAGATCACCATCTACTGTCCCCATATAGATCACCATCTACTGTCCCCATATAGATCACCATCTACTGTCCCCATATAGATCACCATCTACTGTCCCCATCTACTGTCCCCATATAGATCACCATCTACTGTCCCCATCTACTGTCCCCATATAGATCACCATCTACTGTCCCCATATAGATCACCATCTACTGTCCCCATATACTGTCCCCATATAGATCACCATCTACTGTCCCCATATAGATCACCATCTACTGTCCCCATATAGATCACCATCTACTGTCCCCATATAGATCACCATCTACTGTCCCCATCTACTGTCCCCATATAGATCACCATCTACTGTCCCCATATAGATCACCATCTACTGTCCCCATATAGATCACCATCTACTGTCCCCATATAGATCACCATCTACTGTCCCCATCTACTGTCCCCATATAGATCACCATCTACTGTCCCCATCTACTGTCCCCATATAGATCACCATCTACTGTCCCCATATAGATCACCATCTACTGTCCCCATATAGATCACCATCTACTGTCCCCATATAGATCACCATCTACTGTCCCCATATAGATCACCATCTACTGTCCCCATATAGATCACCATCTACTGTCCCCATATAGATCACCATCTACTGTCCCCATATAGATCACCATCTACTGTCCCCATCTACTGTCCCCATATAGATCACCATCTACTGTCCCCATATAGATCACCATCTACTGTCCCCATATAGATCACCATCTACTGTCCCCATATAGATCACCATCTACTGTCCCCATATAGATCACCATCTACTGTCCCCATATAGATCACCATCTACTGTCCCCATATAGATCACCATCTACTGTCCCCATATAGATCACCATCTACTGTCCCCATCTACTGTCCCCATATAGATCACCATCTACTGTCCCCATATAGATCACCATCTACTGTCCCCATATAGATCACCATCTACTGTCCCCATATAGATCACCATCTACTGTCCCCATATAGATCACCATCTACTGTCCCCATATAGATCACCATCTACTGTCCCCATATACTGTCCCCATATAGATCACCATCTACTGTCCCCATATAGATCACCATCTACTGTCCCCATATAGATCACCATCTACTGTCCCCATATAGATCACCATCTCTACTGTCCCCATATAGATCACCATCTACTGTCCCCATATAGATCACCATCTACTGTCCCCATATAGATCATCTACTGTCCCCCATCTACTGTCCCCATATAGATCACCATCTACTGTCCCCATATAGATCACCATCTACTGTCCCCTATGTAGATCACCATCTACTGTCCCCATCTACTGTCCCCATATAGATCACCATCTACTGTCCCCATCTACTGTCCCCATATAGATCACCATCTACTGTCCCCATATAGATCACCATCTACTGTCCCCATATAGATCACCATCTACTGTCCCCATATAGATCACCATCTACTGTCCCATATAGATCACCATCTAGAATGTATGCACCATCTACTGTCCCCATATAGATCACCATCTACTGTCCCCATATAGATCACCATCTACTGTCCCCATATAGATCACCATCTACTGTCCCCATATAGATCACCATCTACTGTCCCCTGTATAGATCACCATCTACTGTCCCCATCTACTGTCCCCATATAGATCACCATCTACTGTCCCCATATAGATCACCATCTACTGTCCCCATATAGATCACCATCTACTGTCCCCATATAGATCACCATCTACTGTCCCCATATAGATCACCATCTACTGTCCCCATATAGATCACCATCTACTGTCCCCATATAGATCACCATCTACTGTCCCCATATAGATCTACTGTCCCCATATAGATCACCATCTACTGTCCCCATATAGATCACCATCTACTGTCCCCATATAGATCACCATCTACTGTCCCCTATAGATCACCATCTACTGTCCCCATATAGATCACCATCTACTGTCCCCATATAGATCACCATCTACTGTCCCCATATAGATCACCATCTACTGTCCCCATATAGATCTACTGTCCCCATATAGATCACCATCTACTGTCCCCATCTACTGTCCCCATATAGATCACCATCTACTGTCCCCATCTACTGTCCCCATATAGATCACCATCTACTGTCACCATCTACTGTCCCCATATAGATCACCATCTACTGTCCCCATATAGATCACCATCTACTGTCCCCATATAGATCACCATCTACTGTCCCCATATAGATCACCATCTACTGTCCCCATATAGATCACCATCTACTGTCCCCATATAGATCACCATCTACTGTCCCCATATAGATCACCATCTACTGTCCCCATATAGATCACCATCTACTGTCCCCATATAGATCACCATCTACTGTCCCCATATAGATCACCATCTACTGTCCCCATCTACTGTCCCCATCTAGATCACCATCTACTGTCCCCATATAGATCACCATCTACTGTCTCCATCTACTGTCCCCATATAGATCACCATCTACTGTCCCCATCTACTGTCCCCATATAGATCACCATCTACTGTCCCCATATAGATCACCATCTACTGTCCCCATATAGATCACCATCTACTGTCCCCATATAGATCACCATCTACTGTCCCCATCTACTGTCCCCATATAGATCACCATCTACTGTCCCCATATAGATCACCATCTACTGTCCCCATATAGATCACCATCTACTGTCCCCATATAGATCACCATCTACTGTCCCCATATAGATCACCATCTACTGTCCCCATATAGATCACCATCTACTGTCCCCATATAGATCACCATCTACTGTCCCCATCTACTGTCCCCATATAGATCACCATCTACTGTCCCCATATAGATCACCATCTACTGTCCCCATATAGATCACCATCTACTGTCCCCATATAGATCACCATCTACTGTCCCCATATAGATCACCATCTACTAGTCACCATCTACTGTCCCCATATAGATCTACCATCTACTGTCCCCATATAGATCACCATCTACTGTCCCCATATAGATCACCATCTACTGTCCCCATATAGATCACCATCTACTGTCCCCATATAGATCACCATCTACTGTCCCCATATAGATCACCATCTACTGTCCCCATATAGATCCATCTACTGTCCCCATATAGATCACCATCTACTGTCCCCTACTGTATAGATCACCATCTACTGTCCCCATCTACTGTCCCCATATAGATCACCATCTACTGTCCCCATATAGATCACCATCTACTGTCCCCATCTACTGTCCCCATATAGATCACCATCTACTGTCCCCATATAGATCACCATCTACTGTCCCCATATAGATCACCATCTACTGTCCCCATATAGATCACCATCTACTGTCCCCATATAGATCACCATCTACTGTCCCCATCTACTGTCCCCATATAGATCACCATCTACTGTCCCCATATAGATCACCATCTACTGTCCCCATATAGATCACCATCTACTGTCCCCATATAGATCACCATCTACTGTCCCCATATAGATCACCATCTACTGTCCCCATCTACTGTCCCATCATATAGATCACCATCTACTGTCCCCATATAGATCACCATCTACTGTCCCCATATAGATCCCATCTACTGTCTACTGTCCCCTATATAGATCACCATCTACTGTCCCCATATAGATCACCATCTACTGTCCCCATATAGATCACCATCTACTGTCCCCATATAGATCACCATCTACTGTCCCCATATAGATCACCATCTACTGTCCCCATCTACTGTCCCCATATAGATCACCATCTACTGTCCCCATATAGATCACCATCTACTGTCCCCATATAGATCACCATCTACTGTCCCCATATAGATCACCATCTACTGTCCCCATATAGATCACCATCTACTGTCCCCATATAGATCACCATCTACTGTCCCCATCTACTGTCCCCATATAGATCACCATCTACTGTCCCCATCTACTGTCCCCATATAGATCACCATCTACTGTCCCCATCTACTGTCCCCATATAGATCACCATCTACTGTCCCCATATAGATCACCATCTACTGTCTCCATCTACTGTCCCCATATAGATCACCATCTACTGTCCCCATATAGATCACCATCTACTGTCCCCATCTACTGTCCCCATATAGATCACCATCTACTGTCCCCATATAGATCACCATCTACTGTCCCCATATAGATCACCATCTACTGTCCCCATATAGATCACCATCTACTGTCCCCATATAGATCACCATCTACTGTCCCCATCTACTGTCCCCATATAGATCACCATCTACTGTCCCCATATAGATCACCATCTACTGTCCCCATATAGATCACCATCTACTGTCCCCATATAGATCACCATCTACTGTCCCCATATAGATCACCATCTACTGTCCCCATATAGATCACCATCTACTGTCCCCATATAGATCACCATCTACTGTCCCCATATAGATCACCATCTACTGTCCCCATATAGATCACCATCTACTGTCCCCATATAGATCACCATCTACTGTCCCCATATAGATCACCATCTACTGTCCCCATATAGATCACCATCTACTGTCCCCATATAGATCACCATCTACTGTCCCCATATAGATCACCATCTACTGTCCCCATATAGATCACCATCTACTGTCCCCATATAGATCACCATCTACTGTCCCCCTAGATCACCATCATATAGATCACCATCTACTGTCCCCATATAGATCACCATCTACTGTCCCCATATAGATCACCATCTACTGTCCCCATATAGATCACCATCTACTGTCCCCTAGTCCCCATCTACTGTCCCCATATAGATCACCATCTACTGTCCCCATATAGATCATCCATCTACTAGATCCCCATCTACTGTCCCCATATAGATCACCATCTACTGTCCCCATATAGATCACCATCTACTGTCCCCATATAGATCACCATCTACTGTCCCCATATAGATCACCATCTACTGTCCCCATATAGATCACCATCTACTGTCCCCATATAGATCACCATCTACTACTAGTCCCCATCTACTGTCCCCATATAGATCACCATCTACTGTCCCCATATAGATCACCATCTACTGTCCCCATATAGATCACCATCTACTGTCCCCATCTACTGTCCCCATATAGATCACCATCTACTGTACTAGTCCCCATCTAGATCACCATCCCCATACTGTCCCCATCTAGATCACCATCTACTGTCTCCATATAGATCACCATCTACTGTCCCCATATAGATCACCATCTACTGTCCCCATATAGATCACCATCTACTGTCCCCATATAGATCACCATCTACTGTCCCCATATAGATCACCATCTACTGTCCCCATATAGATCACCATCTACTGTCCCCATATAGATCACCATCTACTGTCCCCATATAGATCACCATCTACTGTCCCCATATAGATCACCATCTACTGTCCCCATATAGATCACCATCTACTGTCCCCATATAGATCACCATCTACTGTCCCCATATAGATCACCATCTACTGTCCCCATATAGATCACCATCTACTGTCCCCATATAGATCACCATCTACTGTCCCCATATAGATCACCATCTACTGTCCCCATATAGATCACCATCTACTGTCCCCATCTACTGTCCCCATATAGATCACCATCTACTGTCCCCATATAGATCACCATCTACTGTCCCCATATAGATCACCATCTACTGTCCCCATATAGATCACCATCTACTGTCCCCATCTACTGTCCCCATATAGATCACCATCTACTGTCCCCATATAGATCACCATCTACTGTCTCCATCTACTGTCCCCATCTAGATCACCATCTACTGTCCCCATATAGATCACCATCTACTGTCCCATCTATAGATCACCATCTACTGTCCCCATCTACTGTCCCCATATAGATCACCATCTACTGTCCCCATATAGATCACCATCTACTGTCCCCATATAGATCACCATCTAGATCACCATCTACTGTCCCCATATAGATCACCATCTACTGTCCCCATATAGATCACCATCTACTGTCCCCATCTACTGTCCCCATATAGATCACCATCTACTGTCCCCATATAGATCACCATCTACTGTCCCCATATAGATCACCATCTACTGTCCCCATATAGATCACCATCTACTGTCCCCATATAGATCACCATCTACTGTCCCCATATAGATCACCATCTACTGTCCCCATATAGATCACCATCTACTGTCCCCATATAGATCACCATCTACTGTCCATATAGATCACCATCTACTGTCCCCATATAGATCACCATCTACTGTCTCCATATAGATCACCATCTACTGTCCCCATATAGATCACCATCTACTGTCCCCATCTAGGTCACCATCTACTGTCCCCATATAGATCACCATCTACTGTCCCCATATAGATCACCATCTACTGTCCCCATATAGATCACCATCTACTGTCCCCATATAGATCACCATCTACTGTCCATATAGATCACCATCTACTGTCCCCATATAGATCACCATCTACTGTCCCCATATAGATCACCATCTACTGTCCCCATATAGATCACCATCTACTGTCCCCATATAGATCACCATCTACTGTCCCCATATAGATCACCATCTACTGTCCCCATCTACTGTCCCCATATAGATCACCATCTACTGTCTCCATATAGATCACCATCTACTGTCCCCATATAGATCACCATCTACTGTCCCCATATAGATCACCATCTACTGTCCCCATATAGATCACCATCTACTGTCCCCATATAGATCACCATCTACTGTCCCCATCTACTGTCCCCATATAGATCACCATCTACTGTCCCCATATAGATCACCATCTACTGTCCCCATATAGATCACCATCTACTGTCCCCATCTACTGTCCCCATATAGATCACCATCTACTGTCCCCATCTACTGTCCCCATATAGATCACCATCTACTGTCCCCATATAGATCACCATCTACTGTCCCCATCTACTGTCCCCATATAGATCACCATCTACTGTCCCCATATAGATCACCATCTACTGTCCCCATATAGATCACCATCTACTGTCCCCATATAGATCACCATCTACTGTCCCCATATAGATCATCTACTGTCCATCTACTGTCCCCATATAGATCATCTACTGTCTCTATATAGTCCCCATCTACTGTCCCCATATAGATCACCATCTACTGTCCCCATATAGATCACCATCTACTGTCCCCATCTACTGTCCCCATATAGATCACCATCTACTGTCCCCATATAGATCACCATCTACTGTACTGTCCCCATATAGATCACCATCTACTGTCCCTATATAGATCACCATCTACTGTCCCCATATAGATCACCATCTACTGTCCCCATCTACTGTCCCCATATAGATCACCATCTACTGTCCCCATATAGATCATCATCTACTGTCCCCATATAGATCACCATCTACTGTCCCCATATAGATCACCATCTACTGTCCCCATCTACTGTCCCCATATAGATCACCATCTACTGTCCCCATATAGATCACCATCTACTGTCCCATCTACTGTCACCATCTAGATCACCATCTACTGTCCCCATATAGATCACCATCTACTGTCCCCATATAGATCACTGTCCCCATCTACTGTCCCCATATAGATCACCATCTACTGTCCCCATATAGATCACCATCTACTGTCCCCATCTACTGTCCCCATATAGATCACCATCTACTGTCCCCATATAGATCACCATCTACTGTCCCCATCTACTGTCCCCATATAGATCACCATCTACTGTCCCCATATAGATCACCATCTACTGTCCCCATATAGATCACCATCTACTGTCCCCATATAGATCACCATCTACTGTCCCCATATAGATCACCATCTACTGTCCCCATCTACTGTCCCCATATAGATCACCATCTACTGTCCCCATATAGATCACCATCTACTGTCCCCATATAGATCACCATCTACTGTCTCCATATAGATCACCATCTACTGTCCCCATATAGATCACCATCTACTGTCCCCATCTAGATCACCATCTACTGTCTCCATATAGATCACCATCTACTGTCTCCATATAGATCACCATCTACTGTCCCCATATAGATCACCATCTACTGTCCCCATATAGATCACCATCTACTGTCCCCATATAGATCACCATCTACTGTCCCCATATAGATCACCATCTACTGTCCCCATATAGATCACCATCTACTGTCCCCATATAGATCACCATCTACTGTCCCCATATAGATCACCATCTACTGTCCCCATAGATAGATCTACCATCTACTGTCCCCATATAGATCACCATCTACTGTCTCCATATAGATCACCATCTACTGTCCCCATATAGATCACCATCTACTGTCTCCATATAGATCACCATCTACTGTCCCCATATAGATCACCATCTACTAGATCCCCATCTACTGTCCCATATAGATCACCATCTACTGTCCCCATATAGATCACCATCTACTGTCCCCATCTACTGTCCCCATATAGATCACCATCTACTGTCCCCATATAGATCACCATCTACTGTCCCCATATAGACCATCTACTGTCCCCATATAGATCACCATCTACTGTCCCCATATAGATCACCATCTACTGTCCCCATATAGATCACCATCTACTGTCCCCATCTACTGTCCCCATATAGATCACCATCTACTGTCCCCATATAGATCACCATCTACTGTCCCCATATAGATCACCATCTACTGTCTCCATATAGATCACCATCTACTGTCCCCATATAGATCACCATCTACTGTCCCCATCTACTGTCCCCATATAGATCACCATCTACTGTCCCCATATAGATCACCATCTACTGTCCCCATCTACTGTCCCCATATAGATCACCATCTACTGTCCCCATATAGATCACCATCTACTGTCCCCATATAGATCACCATCTACTGTCCCCATCTACTGTCCCCATATAGATCACCATCTACTGTCCCCATATAGATCACCATCTACTGTCCCCATATAGATCACCATCTACTGTCCCCATATAGATCACCATCTACTGTCCCCATATAGATCACCATCTACTGTCCCCATCTACTGTCCCCATATAGATCACCATCTACTGTCCCCATCTACTGTCCCCATATAGATCACCATCTACTGTCCCCATATAGATCACCATCTACTGTCCCATCTACTGTCCCCATATAGATCACCATCTACTGTCCCCATATAGATCACCATCTACTGTCCCCATCTACTGTCCCCATATAGATCACCATCTACTGTCCCCATATAGATCACCATCTACTGTCCCCATATAGATCACCATCTACTGTCCCTATATAGATCTACTGTCCCCATATAGATCACCATCTACTGTCCCCATATAGATCACCATCTACTGTCCCCATATAGATCACCATCTACTGTCCCCATATAGATCACCATCTACTGTCCCCATATAGATCACCATCTACTGTCCCCATCTACTGTCCCCATATAGATCACCATCTACTGTCCCCATATAGATCACCATCTACTGTCCCCATATAGATCACCATCTACTGTCCCCATATAGATCATCTACATATAGATCCCCATCTACTGTCCCCATATAGATCACCATCTACTGTCCCCATATAGATCACCATCTACTGTCCCCATCTACTGTCCCCATATAGATCACCATCTACTGTCCCCATATAGATCACCATCTACTGTCCCCATATAGATCACCATCTACTGTCCCCATATAGATCACCATCTACTGTCCCCATATAGATCACCATCTACTGTCCCCATATAGATCACCATCTACTGTCCCCATATAGATCACCATCTACTGTCCCATATAGATCACCATCTACTGTCCCCATATAGATCACCATCTACTGTCTCCATATAGATCACCATCTACTGTCTCCATCTACTGTCCCCATATAGATCACCATCTACTGTCTCCATATAGATCACCATCTACTGTCTCCATCTACTGTCCCCATATAGATCACCATCTACTGTCTCCATATAGATCACCATCTACTGTCTCCATCTACTGTCCCCATATAGATCACCATCTACTGTCCCCATATAGATCACCATCTACTGTCCCCATATAGATCACCATCTACTGTCCCCATATAGATCACCATCTACTGTCCCCATATAGATCACCATCTACTGTCCCCATCTACTGTCCCCATATAGATCACCATCTACTGTCCCCATATAGATCACCATCTACTGTCCCCATATAGATCACCATCTACTGTCCCCATATAGATCACCATCTACTGTCCCCATCTACTGTCCCCATATAGATCACCATCTACTGTCCCCATATAGATCACCATCTACTGTCCCCATCTACTGTCCCCATATAGATCACCATCTACTGTCCCCATATAGATCACCATCTACTGTCCCCATATAGATCACCATCTACTGTCCCCATATAGATCACCATCTACTGTCCCCATATAGATCACCATCTACTGTCCCCATCTACTGTCCCCATATAGATCACCATCTACTGTCCCCATATAGATCACCATCTACTGTCCCCATCTACTGTCCCCATATAGATCACCATCTACTGTCCCCATATAGATCACCATCTACTGTCCCCATATAGATCACCATCTACTGTCCCCATATAGATCACCATCTACTGTCCCCATATAGATCACCATCTACTGTCCCCATCTACTGTCCCCATATAGATCACCATCTACTGATCACCCCATATAGATCACATCTACTGTCCCCATATAGATCACCATCTACTGTCCCCATATAGATCACCATCTACTGTCCCCATATAGATCACCATCTACTGTCCCCATATAGATCACCATCTACTGTCCCCATATAGATCACCATCTACTGTCCCCATATAGATCACCATCTACTGTCCCCATCTACTGTCCCCATATAGATCACCATCTACTGTCCCCATATAGATCACCATCTACTGTCCCCATATAGATCACCATCTACTGTCCCCATATAGATCATCTATCTACTGTCCCCATATAGATCACCATCTACTGTCCCCATATAGATCCATCACTATCTGTCCCCATATAGATCACCATCTACTGTCCCCATATAGATCACCATCTACTGTCCCCATATAGATCACCATCTACTGTCCCCATATAGATCACCATCTACTGTCCCCATATAGATCATAGATCACCATCTACTGTCCCCATATAGATCACCATCTACTGTCCCCATATAGATCACCATCTACTGTCCCCATATAGATCACCATCTACTGTCCCCATATAGATCACCATCTACTGTCCCTATATAGATCACCATCTACTGTCCCCATATAGATCACCATCTACTGTCCCCATCTACTGTCCCCATATAGATCACCATCTACTGTCCCCATATAGATCACCATCTACTGTCCCCATATAGATCACCATCTACTGTCCCCATATAGATCACCATCTACTGTCCCCATATAGATCACCATCTACTGTCCCCATATAGATCACCATCTACTGTCTCCATCTAGATTCACCCCATCTACTGTCCCCATATAGATCACCATCTACTGTCCCCATATAGATCACCATCTATCTGTCCCCATATAGATCACATCTATCTACTGTCCCCATATAGATCACCATCTACTGTCCCCATATAGATCACCATCTACTGTCCCCATCTACTGTCCCCATATAGATCACCATCTACTGTCCCCATATAGATCTACCATCTACTGTCCCCATATAGATCACCATCTACTGTCTCCATATAGATCACTGTCCCCATCTACTGTCTCCATATAGATCACCATCTACTGTCCCCATATAGATCACCATCTACTGTCTCCATATAGATCACCATCTACTGTCCCTATATAGATCACCATCTACTGTCCCCTATATAGATCACCATCTACTGTCCC
Source organism: Oncorhynchus keta (assembly GCF_023373465.1). Lineage (NCBI taxonomy): Eukaryota > Metazoa > Chordata > Actinopteri > Salmoniformes > Salmonidae > Oncorhynchus > Oncorhynchus keta. The sequence goes on from NW_026290890.1 coordinate 103,261, forward strand.
CATCTAGTCCCCATCTAGATCACCATCTACTGTCCCCATATAGATCACCATCTACTGTCCCCATATAGATCACCATCTACTGTCCCCATATAGATCACCATCTACTGTCCCCATCTACTGTCCCCATATAGATCACCATCTACTGTCCCCATATAGATCACCATCTACTGTCCCCATCTACTGTCCCCATATAGATCACCATCTACTGTCCCCATATAGATCACCATCTACTGTCCCCATATAGATCACCATCTACTGTCCCCATCTACTGTCCCCATATAGATCACCATCTACTGTCCCCATATAGATCACCATCTACTGTCCCCATCTACTGTCCCCATATAGATCACCATCTACTGTCCCCATATAGATCACCATCTACTGTCCCCATCTACTGTCCCCATATAGATCACCATCTACCGTCCCCATATAGATCACCATCTAGTCTCCATCCCCATATAGATCACCATCTACTGTCCCCATATAGATCACCATCTACTGTCCCCATATAGATCACCATCTACTGTCTCCATCTACTGTCCCCATATAGATCACCATCTACTGTCCCCATATAGATCACCATCTACTGTCCCCATCTACTGTCCCCATATAGATCACCATCTACTGTCCCCATATAGATCACCATCTACTGTCCCCATATAGATCACCATCTACTGTCCCCATATAGATCACCATCTACTGTCCCCATATAGATCACCATCTACTGTCTCCATCTACTGTCCCCATATAGATCACCATCTACTGTCCCCATATAGATCACCATCTACTGTCCCCATATAGATCACCATCTACTGTCCCCATATAGATCACCATCTACTGTCCCCATATAGATCACCATCTACTGTCCCCATATAGATCACCATCTACTGTCCCCATCTACTGTCCCCATATAGATCACCATCTACTGTCCCCATATAGATCACCATCTACTGTCCCCATATAGATCACCATCTACTGTCCCCATATAGATCACCATCTACTGTCCCCATATAGATCACCATCTACTGTCCCCATCTACTGTCCCCATATAGATCACCATCTACTGTCCCCATATAGATCACCATCTACTGTCCCCATATAGATCACCATCTACTGTCCCCATATAGATCACCATCTACTGTCCTGTCCCCATAGATACATCTACTGTCCCCATATAGATCACCATCTACTGTCCCCATATAGATCACCATCTACTGTCCCCATATAGATCACCATCTACTGTCCCCATATAGATCACCATCTACTGTCCCCATATAGATCACCATCTACTGTCCCCATATAGATCACCATCTACTGTCCCCATATAGATCACCATCTACTGTCCCCATATAGATCACCATCTACTGTCCCCATATAGATCACCATCTACTGTCCCCATATAGATCACCATCTACTGTCCCCATCTAGATCCCATCTACTCACCATCTACCCATATAGATCACCATCTACTGTCCCCATATAGATCACCATCTACTGTCCCCATATAGATCACCATCTACTGTCCCCATATAGATCACCATCTACTGTCCCCATATAGATCACCATCTACTGTCCCCATATAGATCACCATCTACTGTCCCCATATAGATCACCATCTACTGTCCCCATATAGATCACCATCTACTGTCCCCATATAGATCACCATCTACTGTCTCCATATAGATCACCATCTACTGTCCCCATATAGATCACCATCTACTGTCCCCATATAGATCACCATCTACTGTCCCATATAGATCACCATCTACTGTCCCCATATAGATCACCATCTACTGTCCCCATATAGATCACCATCTACTGTCTCCATATAGATCACCATCTACTGTCCCCATATAGATCACCATCTACTGTCCCCATATAGATCACCATCTACTGTCCCCATATAGATCACCATCTACTGTCCCCATATAGATCACCATCTACTGTCCCCATATAGATCACCATCTACTGTCCCCATCTACTGTCCCCATATAGATCACCATCTACTGTCCCCATATAGATCACCATCTACTGTCCCCATATAGATCACCATCTACTGTCCCCATATAGATCACCATCTACTGTCCCCATATAGATCTATCTACTGTCCCCATATAGATCACCATCTACTGTCCCCATATAGATCACCATCTACTGTCCCCATATAGATCACCATCTACTGTCCCCATATAGATCACCATCTACTGTCCCCATATAGATCACCATCTACTGTCCCCATATAGATCACCATCTACTGTCCCCATATAGATCACCATCTACTGTCCCCATCTAGATCACCATCTACTGTCCCCATATAGATCACCATCTACTGTCCCCATATAGATCACCATCTACTGTCCCCATATAGATCACCATCTACTGTCCCCATATAGATCACCATCTACTGTCCCCATATAGATCACCATCTACTGTCCCCATATAGATCACCATCTACTGTCCATCTACTGTCCCCATATAGATCACCATCTACTGTCCCCATATAGATCACCATCTACTGTCCCCATATAGATCACCATCTACTGTCCCCATCTACTGTCCCCATATAGATCACCATCTACTGTCCCATATAGATCACCATCTACTGTCCCCATATAGATCACCATCTACTGTCCCCATATAGATCACCATCTACTGTCCCCATATAGATCACCATCTACTGTCCCCATATAGATCACCATCTACTGTCCCCATATAGATCACCATCTACTGTCCCCATATAGATCACCATCTACTGTCCCCATCTACTGTCCCCATATAGATCACCATCTACTGTCCCCATATAGATCACCATCTACTGTCCCCATATAGATCCCCATCTACTGTCCCCATATAGATCACCATCTACTGTCCCCATATAGATCACCATCTACTGTCCCCATATAGATCACCATCTACTGTCCCCATATAGATCACCATCTACTGTCCCCATATAGATCACCATCTACTGTCCCCATATAGATCACCATCTACTGTCCCCATATAGATCACCATCTACTGTCCCCATATAGATCACCATCTACTGTCCCCATATAGATCACTGTCCCCATCTACTGTCCCCATATAGATCACCATCTACTGTCCCCATATAGATCACCATCTACTGTCCCCATATAGATCACCATCTACTGTCCCCATATAGATCACCATCTACTGTCCCCATATAGATCACCATCTACTGTCCCCATATAGATCACCATCTACTGTCCCCATATAGATCACCATCCATCTACTGTCCCCATATAGATCACCATCTACTGTCCCCATATAGATCACCATCTACTGTCCCCATATAGATCACCATCTACTGTCCCCATATAGATCACCATCTACTGTCCCATCCTGTCCCCATAGATCACCATCTACTGTCCCCATATAGATCACCATCTACTGTCCCCATATAGATCACCATCTACTGTCCCCATATAGATCACCATCTACTGTCCCCATATAGATCACCATCTACTGTCCCCATATAGATCACCATCTACTGTCCCCATATAGATCACCATCTACTGTCCCCATCTACTGTCCCCATATAGATCACCATCTACTGTCCCCATATAGATCACCATCTACTGTCCCCATCTACTGTCCCCATATAGATCACCATCTACTGTCCCCATATAGATCACCATCTACTGTCCCCATATAGATCACCATCTACTGTCCCCATATAGATCACCATCTACTGTCCCCATATAGATCACCATCTACTGTCCCTATATAGATCACCATCTACTGTCCCCATATAGATCACCATCTACTGTCCCCATATAGATCACCATCTACTGTCCCCATATAGATCACCATCTACTGTCCCCATATAGATCACCATCTACTGTCCCCATATAGATCACCATCTACTGTCTCCATATAGATCACCATCTACTGTCCCCATATAGATCACCATCTACTGTCCCCATATAGATCACCATCTACTGTCCCCATATAGATCACCATCTACTGTCCCCATATAGATCACCATCTACTGTCCCCATATAGATCACCATCTACTGTCCCCATATAGATCACCATCTACTGTCCCCATATAGATCACCATCTACTGTCCCCATATAGATCACCATCTACTGTCCCCATATAGATCACCATCTACTGTCCCCATATAGATCACCATCTACTGTCCCCATATAGATCACCATCTACTGTCCCCATATAGATCACCATCTACTGTCCCCATATAGATCACCATCTACTGTCCCCATATAGATCACCATCTACTGTCCCATATAGATCACCATCTACTGTCCCCATATAGATCACCATCTACTGTCCCCATATAGATCACCATCTACTGTCCCCATATAGATCACCATCTACTGTCCCCATATAGATCACCATCTACTGTCCCCATATAGATCACCATCTACTGTCCCCATATAGATCACCATCTACTGTCCCCATATAGATCACCATCTACTGTCCCCATATAGATCACCATCTACTGTCCCCATATAGATCACCATCTACTGTCTCCATCTACTGTCCCCATATAGATCACCATCTACTGTCCCCATATAGATCACCATCTACTGTCCCCATATAGATCACCATCTACTGTCCCCATCTACTGTCCCCATATAGATCACCATCTACTGTCCCCATATAGATCACCATCTACTGTCCCCATATAGATCACCATCTACTGTCCCCATCTACTGTCCCCATCTAGATCACCATCTACTGTCCCCATATAGATCACCATCTACTGTCCCCATATAGATCACCATCTACTGTCCCCATATAGATCACCATCTACTGTCCCCATATAGATCACCATCTACTGTCTCCATCTACTGTCCCCATATAGATCACCATCTACTGTCCCCATCTACTGTCCCATATAGATCACCATCTACTGTCCCCATATAGATCACCATCTACTGTCCCCATATAGATCACCATCTACTGTCCCCATATAGATCACCATCTACTGTCCCCATATAGATCACCATCTACTGTCCCCATCTACTGTCCCCATATAGATCACCATCTACTGTCCCCATATAGATCACCATCTACTGTCCCCATCTACTGTCCCCATATAGATCACCATCTACTGTCTCCATATAGATCACCATCTACTGTCCCCATATAGATCACCATCTACTGTCCCCATATAGATCACCATCTACTGTCCCCATATAGATCACCATCTACTGTCCCCATATAGATCACCATCTACTGTCCCCATATAGATCACCATCTACTGTCCCCATATAGATCACCATCTACTGTCCCCATATAGATCACCATCTACTGTCCCCATCTACTGTCCCCATATAGATCACCATCTACTGTCCCCATATAGATCACCATCTACTGTCCCCATATAGATCACCATCTACTGTCCCCATATAGATCACCATCTACTGTCCCCATATAGATCACCATCTACTGTCCCCATATAGATCACCATCTACTGTCCCCATATAGATCACCATCTACTGTCCCCATATAGATCACCATCTACTGTCCCCATATAGATCACCATCTACTGTCCCCATATAGATCACCATCTACTGTCCCCATATAGATCACCATCTACTGTCCCCATATAGATCACCATCTACTGTCCCCATATAGATCACCATCTACTGTCCCCATATAGATCACCATCTACTGTCCCCATATAGATCACCATCTATATAGATCACCATCTACTGTCCCCATATAGATCACCATCTACTGTCCCCATATAGATCACCATCTACTGTCCCCATATAGATCACCATCTACTGTCCCCATATAGATCACCATCTACTGTCCCATATAGATCACCATCTACTGTCCCCATATAGATCACCATCTACTGTCCCCATATAGATCACCATCTACTGTCCCATCTACTGTCCCCATAGATCACCATCTACTGTCCCCATATAGATCACCATCTACTGTCCCCATATAGATCACCATCTACTGTCCCCATATAGATCACCATCTACTGTCCATATAGATCACCATCTACTGTCCCCATATAGATCACCATCTACTGTCCCCATATAGATCACCATCTACTGTCCCCATATAGATCACCATCTACTGTCCCCATATAGATCTACTGTCCCCATATAGATCACCATCTACTGTCCCCATATAGATCACCATCTACTGTCCCCATCTAGTCCCCATAGATCTACCATGTCCCCATATAGATCACCATCTACTGTCCCCATATAGATCACCATCTACTGTCCCCATATAGATCACCATCTACTGTCCCCATATAGATCACCATCTACTGTCCCCATATAGATCACCATCTACATATAGTCCCCATCTACTGTCCCCATATAGATCACCATCTACTGTCCCCATATAGATCACCATCTACTGTCCCCATATAGATCACCATCTACTGTCCCCATATAGATCACCATCTACTGTCCCCATATAGATCACCATCTACTGTCCCCATATAGATCACCATCTACTGTCCCCATCTACTGTCCCCATATAGATCACCATCTACTGTCCCCATATAGATCACCATCTACTGTCCCCATATAGATCACCATCTACTGTCTCCATATAGATCACCATCTACCATCTACTGTCCCCATATAGATCACCATCTACTGTCCCCATATAGATCACCATCTACTGTCCCCATATAGATCACCATCTACTGTCCCCATATAGATCACCATCTACTGTCCCCATATAGATCACCATCTACTGTCCCCATATAGATCACCATCTACTGTCCCCATATAGATCACCATCTACTGTCCCCATCTACTGTCCCCATATAGATCACCATCTACTGTCCCCATATAGATCACCATCTACTGTCCCCATATAGATCACCATCTACTGTCCCCATCTACTGTCCCCATATAGATCACCATCTACTGTCCCCATATAGATCACCATCTACTGTCCCCATATAGATCACCATCTACTGTCCCCATATAGATCACCATCTACTGTCCCCATATAGATCACCATCTACTGTCCCCATATAGATCACCATCTACTGTCTCATAGATCACCATCTACTGTCCCCATATAGATCACCATCTACTGTCCCCATATAGATCTACCATCTACTGATCACCATCTAGATCACCATCTACTGTCCCCATATAGATCACCATCTACTGTCCCCATATAGATCACCATCTACTGTCCCCATATAGATCACCATCTACTGTCCCCATCTACTGTCCCCATATAGATCACCATCTACTGTCCCCATATAGATCACCATCTACTGTCCCCATATAGATCGCCATCTACTGTCCCCATATAGATCACCATCTACTGTCCCCATATAGATCTACTGTCCCCATCTACTGTCCCCATATAGATCACCATCTACTGTCCCCATATAGATCACCATCTACTGTCCCCATATAGATCACCATCTACTGTCCCCATATAGATCACCATCTACTGTCCCCATATAGATCACCATCTACTGTCCCCATATAGATCACCATCTACTGTCCCCATATAGATCACCATCTACTGTCCCCATATAGATCACCATCTACTGTCCCCATATAGATCACCATCTACTGTCCCCATATAGATCACCATCTACTGTCCCCATATAGATCACCATCTACTGTCCCCATATAGATCACCATCTACTGTCCCCATATAGATCACCATCTACTGTCCCCATATAGATCACCATCTACTGTCCCCATATAGATCACCATCTACTGTCCCCATATAGATCACCATCTACTGTCCCCATATAGATCACCATCTACTGTCCCCATATAGATCACCATCTACTGTCCCCATATAGATCACCATCTACTGTCCCCATATAGATCACCATCTACTGTCCCCATATAGATCACCATCTATAGATCACCATCTACTGTCCCCATATAGATCACCATCTACTGTCCCCATATAGATCACCATCTACTGTCCCCATATAGATCACCATCTACTGTCCCCATATAGATCACCATCTACTGTCCCCATATAGATCACCATCTACTGTCCCCATCCCCATATAGATCACCATCTACTGTCCCCATCTAGATCCCCATCTACTGTCACCATCTACTGTCCCCATCTATAGATCACCATCTACTGTCCCCATATAGATCACCATCTACTGTCCCCATATAGATCACCATCTACTGTCCCCATATAGATCACCATCTACTGTCCCCATCTACTGTCCCCATATAGATCACCATCTACTGTCCCCATATAGATCACCATCTACTGTCCCCATATAGATCACCATCTACTGTCCCCATATAGATCACCATCTACTGTCCCCATATAGATCACCATCTACTGTCCCCATATAGATCACCATCTACTGTCCCCATATAGATCACCATCTACTGTCCCCATATAGATCACCATCTACTGTCTCCATCTACTGTCCCCATCTAGATCCCCATCTACTGTCCCCATCTAGATCACCATCTACTGTCTCCATATAGATCACCATCTACTGTCCCCATATAGATCACCATCTACTGTCCCCATATAGATCATCTACTGTCATCATATAGATCACCATCTACTGTCCCCATATAGATCACCATCTACTGTCCCCATATAGATCACCATCTACTGTCCCCATATAGATCACCATCTACTGTCCCCATATAGATCACCATCTACTGTCCCCATATAGATCACCATCTACTGTCCCCATATAGATCACCATCTACTGTCCCCATATAGATCACCATCTACTGTCCCCATATAGATCACCATCTACTGTCCCCATATAGATCACCATCTACTGTCCCCATATAGATCACCATCTACTGTCCCCATATAGATCACCATCTACTGTCCCCATATAGATCACCATCTACTGTCCCCATATAGATCACCATCTACTGTCCCCATATAGATCACCATCTACTGTCCCCATATAGATCACCATCTACTGTCCCCATCTACTGTCCCCATATAGATCACCATCTACTGTCCCCATATAGATCACCATCTACTGTCCCCATCTACTGTCCCCATATAGATCACCATCTACTGTCCCCATATAGATCACCATCTACTGTCCCCATCTACTGTCCCCATATAGATCACCATCTACTGTCCCCATATAGATCACCATCTACTGTCCCCATATAGATCACCATCTACTGTCCCCATATAGATCACCATCTACTGTCCCCATATAGATCACCATCTACTGTCCCCATATAGATCACCATCTACTGTCCCCATATAGATCACCATCTACTGTCCCCATATAGATCATATACCATCTACTGTCCCCATATAGATCACCATCTACTGTCCCCATATAGATCACCATCTACTGTCCCATATAGATCACCATCTACTGTCCCCATATAGATACCATCTACTGTCCCCATCTACTGTCCCCATATAGATCACCATCTACTGTCTCCATATAGATCACCATCTACTGTCCCCATATAGATCACCATCTACTGTCCCCATATAGATCACCATCTACTGTCCCCATCTACTGTCCCCATATAGATCACCATCTACTGTCCCCATATAGATCACCATCTACTGTCCCCATATAGATCACCATCTACTGTCCCCATCTACTGTCCCCATATAGATCACCATCTACTGTCCCCATATAGATCACCATCTACTGTCCCCATATAGATCACCATCTACTGTCCCCATATAGATCACCATCTACTGTCCCCATAGATCTACTGTCCCCATATAGATCATATAGACCATCTACTGTCCCCATATAGATCACCATCTACTGTCCCCATATAGATCACCATCTACTGTCCCCATATACTGTCCCCATCTATAGATCACCATCTACTGTCCCCATATAGATCACCATCTACTGTCCCCATATAGATCACCATCTACTGTCCCCATCTACTGTCCCCATATAGATCACCATCTACTGTCCCCATATAGATCTACCATCTACTGTCCCCATATAGATCACCATCTACTGTCCCCATCCCCCATCTACTGTCCCATATAGATCACCATCTATCACCATCTAGATCACCATCTACTGTCCCCATATAGATCACCATCTACTGTCCCCATATAGATCACCATCTACTGTCCCCATATAGATCACCATCTACTGTCCCCATATAGATCACCATCTACTGTCCCCATATAGATCACCATCTATATAGATCACCATCTACTGTCCCATATAGATCACCATCTACTGTCCCCATATAGATCACCATCTACTGTCCCCATATAGATCACCATCTACTGTCCCCATATAGATCACCATCTACTGTCCCCATATAGATCACCATCTACTGTCCCCATCTACTGTCCCCATATAGATCACCATCTACTGTCCCCATATAGATCTACTGTCCCCATATAGATCTACTGTCCCCATATAGATCACCATCTACTGTCCCCATATAGATCACCATCTACTGTCCCCATATAGATCACCATCTACTGTCCCCATATAGATCACCATCTACTGTCCCCATATAGATCACCATCTACTGTCCCCATATAGATCACCATCTACTGTCCCCATATAGATCACCATCTACTGTCACCATCTACTGTCCCCATATAGATCACCATCTACTGTCCCCATATAGATCACCATCTACTGTCCCCATATAGATCACCATCTACTGTCCCCATATAGATCACCATCTACTGTCCCCATATAGATCACCATCTACTGTCCCCATCTAGATCACCATCTACTGTCCCCATATAGATCACCATCTACTGTCCCCATATAGATCACCATCTACTGTCCCCATATAGATCACCATCTACTGTCCCCATCTACTGTCCCCATATAGATCACCATCTACTGTCCCCATATAGATCACCATCTACTGTCCCCATATAGATCACCATCTACTGTCCCCATATAGATCACCATCTACTGTCCCATATAGATCACCATCTACTGTCCCCATATAGATCACCATCTACTGTCCCCATCTACTGTCCCCATATAGATCACCATCTACTGTCCCCATATAGATCACCATCTACTGTCCCCATATAGATCACCCATCTACTGTCCCCATATAGATCACCATCTACTGTCCCCATCTACTGTCCCCATATAGATCACCATCTACTGTCCCCATATAGATCACCATCTACTGTCCCCATATAGATCACCATCTACTGTCCCCATATAGATCACCATCTACTGTCCCCATATAGATCACCATCTACTGTCCCCATATAGATCACCATAGATCATCATCTACTGTCCCCATATAGATCACCATCTACTGTCCCCATATAGATCACCATCTACTGTCCCCATATAGATCACCATCTACTGTCCCCATATAGATCACCATCTACTGTCTCCCCATATAGATCACCATCTACTGTCCCCATAGATCACCATCTACTGTCCCCATATAGATCATACTACTGTCCCCATATAGATCACCATCTACTGTCCCCATATAGATCACCATCTACTGTCCCCATATAGATCACCATCATCTACTGTCCCATATAGATCACCATCTACTGTCCCCATATAGATCACCATCTACTGTCCCCATATAGATCACCATCTACTGTCCATATATAGATCACCATCTACTGTCCCCATATAGATCACCATCTACTGTCCCCATATAGATCACCATCTACTGTCCCCATATAGATCACCATCTACTGTCCCCATATAGATCACCATCTACTGTCCCCATATAGATCACCATCTACTGTCCCCATATAGATCACCATCTACTGTCCCCATATAGATCACCATCTACTGTCCCCATCCATCTACTGTCCCCATATAGATCACCATCTACTGTCCCCATATAGATCACCATCTGTCCCTGTCTCCATCTAGTCCCCATATAGATCACCATCTACTGTCCCCATATAGATCACCATCTACTGTCCCCATATAGATCACCATCTACTGTCCCCATATAGATCACCATCTACTGTCCCCATATAGATCACCATCTACTGTCCCCATATAGATCACCATCTACTGTCCCCATATAGATCACCATCTACTGTCCCCATATAGATCACCATCTACTGTCCCCATATAGATCACCATCTACTGTCCCCATATAGATCACCATCTACTGTCCCCATATAGATCACCATCTACTGTCCCATATAGATCACCATCTACTGTCCCCATATAGATCACCATCTACTGTCCCCATATAGATCACCATCTACTGTCCCCATATAGATCACCATCTACTGTCCCCATATAGATCACCATCTACTGTCCCCATATAGATCACCATCTACTGTCCCCATATATAGATCTACTGTCCCCATATAGATCACCATCTACTGTCCCCATATAGATCACCATCTACTGTCCCCATATAGATCACCATCTACTGTCCCCATATAGATCACCATCTACTGTCCCCATATAGATCACCATCTACTGTCCCCATATAGATCACCATCTACTGTCCCCATATAGATCACCATCTACTGTCCCCCATCTACTGTCCCCATATAGATCACCATCTACTGTCCCCATATAGATCACCATCTACTGTCCCCATATAGATCACCATCTACTGTCATATAGATCACCATCTACTGTCCCCATATAGATCACCATCTACTGTCCCCATATAGATCACCATCTACTGTCCCCATATAGAGCACCCTCTTATGTCACCATCTACTGTCCCCATCTAGATCACCATCTACTGTCCCCATATAGATCACCATCTACTGTCCCCATCTACTGTCCCCATATAGATCACCATCTACTGTCCCCATATAGATCACCATCTACTGTCCCCATATAGATCACCATCTACTGTCCCCATATAGTCCCCATCTACTGTCATCTACTGTCCCCATATAGATCACCATCTACTGTCCCCATATAGATCACCATCTACTGTCCCCATATAGATCACCATCTACTGTCCCCATATAGATACTGTCCCCATCTACTGTCCCCATATAGATCATCCATCTACTGTCCCCATATAGATCACCATCTACTGTCCCCATATAGATCACCATCTACTGTCCCCATATAGATCACCATCTACTGTATAGATCACCATCTACTGTCCCCATATAGATCACCATCTACTGTCCCCATATAGATCACCATCTACTGTCCCCATATAGATCACCATCTACTGTCCCCATATAGATCACCATCTACTGTCCCCATATAGATCACCATCTACTGTCCCCATATAGATCACCATCTACTGTCCCCATATAGATCACCATCTACTGTCCCCCACCATCTACTGTCCCCATCACCATCTATAGATCACCATCTACTGTCCCCATATAGATCACCATCTACTGTCCCCATATAGATCACCATCTACTGTCCCCATATAGATCACCATCTACTGTCCCCATATAGATCACCATCTACTGTCCCCATATAGATCACCATCTACTGTCCCCATCTACTGTATAGATCACCATCTACTGTCCCCATATAGATCACCATCTACTGTCCCCATATAGATCACCATCTACTGTCCCCATATAGATCACCATCTACTGTCCCCATATAGATCAGATCTACTGTCCCCATATAGATCATCTACTGTCCCCATATAGATCATCCATCTACTGTCCCCATATAGATCACCATCTACTGTCCCATATAGATCACCATCTACTGTCCCCATATAGATCACCATCTACTGTCCCCATATAGATCACCATCTACTGTCCCCATCTACTGTCCCCATATAGATCACCATCTACTGTCCCCATATAGATCACCATCTACTGTCCCCATATAGATCACCATCTACTGTCCCCATATAGATCACCATCTACTGTCCCCATATAGATCATCTACTCCATATAGATCCATCTACTGTCCCCATATAGATCACCATCTACTGTCCCATATAGATCACCATCTACTGTCCCCATATAGATCACCATCTACTGTCCCCATATAGATCACCATCTACTGTCCCCATATAGATCACCATCTACTGTCCCCATATAGATCACCATCTACTGTCCCCATATAGATCACCATCTACTGTCCCCATATAGATCACCATCTACTGTCCCCATATAGATCACCATCTACTGTCCCCATATAGATCACCATCTACTGTCCCCATATAGATCACCATCTACTGTCCCCATATAGATCTACTGTCCCCATCTACTGTCCCCATATAGATCACCATCTACTGTCCCCATATAGATCACCATCTACTGTCCCCATATAGATCACCATCTACTGTCCCCATATAGATATCTAGATATAGATCACCATCTACTGTCCCCATATAGATCACCATCTACTGTCCCCATATAGATCACCATCTACTGTCCCCATATAGATCACCATCTACTGTCCCCATATAGATCACCATCTACTGTCCCCATATAGATCACCATCTACTGTCCATCTATAGATCATAGATCTACTGTCCCCATATAGATCACCATCTACTGTCCCCATATAGATCACCATCTACTGTCCCCATATAGATCACCATCTACTGTCCCCATATAGATCACCATCTACTGTCCCCATATAGATCACCATCTACTGTCCCATCTACTGTCCCCATATAGATCACCATCTACTGTCCCATCTAGTCCCCATCTACTGTCCCCATATAGATCACCATCTACTGTCCCCATATAGATCACCATCTACTGTCCCCATATAGATCACCATCTACTGTCCCCACTGTCCCCATATAGATCACCATCTACTGTCCCCATATAGATCACCATCTACTGTCCCCATATAGATCACCATCTACTGTCCCCATATAGATCACCATCTACTGTCCCCATATAGATCACCATCTACTATCTACTGTCCCCATATAGATCACCATCTACTGTCCCCATATAGATCACCATCTACTGTCCCCATATAGATCACCATCTACTGTCCCCATATAGATCACCATCTACTGTCCCATCTATATAGATCACCATCTACTGTCCCCATCTACTGTCCCCATATAGATCACCATCTACTGTCCCCATATAGATCACCATCTACTGTCCCCATATAGATCCCCATCTAGATCACCATCTACTGTCCCCATATAGATCACCATCTACTGTCCATCTACTGTCCCCATCTACTGTCCCCATATAGATCACCATCTACTGTCCCCATATAGATCACCATCTACTGTCCCATCTACTGTCCCCATATAGATCACCATCTACTGTCCCCATATAGATCACCATCTACTGTCCCCATATAGATCACCATCTACTGTCCCCATATAGATCACCATCTACTGTCCCCATCTACTGTCCCCATATAGATCACCATCTACTGTCCCCATCTACTGTCCCCATATAGATCACCATCTACTGTCCCCATATAGATCACCATCTACTGTCCCCATATAGATCACCATCTACTGTCCCCATATAGATCACCATCTACTGTCCCATATATAGATCACCATCTACTGTCCCCATATAGATCACCATCTACTGTCCATCTACTGTCCCCATATAGATCACCATCTACTGTCCCCATATAGATCCCCATCTACTGTCCCCATATAGATCACCATCTACTGTCCCCATCTACTGTCCCCATATAGATCACCATCTACTGTCCCCATATAGATCACCATCTACTGTCCCCATATAGATCACCATCTACTGTCCCCATATAGATCACCATCTACTGTCCCCATATACAGTACCACCAGTCAAATGTTTGGACACACCTACTCATTCAAGGGCTTTTCTTAATGTTTTACTATTTTCTAGATTGTAGAATAATAGTGAAGACATCAAAACTATGAAATAACACATATGGAATCATGTAGTAACCAAAAAAGTGTTAAACAAATTTGATTTGTCTTGATGACAGCTTTGCACACTCTTGGCATTCTCTCAACCAGCTTCATGAGGTCGTCACCTGGAAGGCATTTCAATTAACAGGTGTGCCTTGTTCAAAGTTAATTTGTGGAATTTCTTTCCTTCTTAATTCGTTTGAGCCAATCAGTTGTGTTGTGACAAGGTAGGGGTGGTATATAGAAGATAGCCCTATTTGGTAAAAGACCCAAGTCCATATTATGGCAAGAACAGCTCAAATAAGCAAAGAGAAACGACAGTCCATCATTACTTTAAGACACAAATGTCAGTCTATCCGGAGAATTTCAAGATCTTTGAAAGTTTCTTCAAGTGTAGTCGCAAAAAAAACATCAAGCGCTATGATGAAACTGGTTCTCATGAGGACCGCCTCAGGAAATGAAGAACCAGACCAAGAAGGAGAGTGATGGAGTGCTGCATCAGATGACCTGGCCTCCACAATCACGGAGCCTCTATTTGGACACAGAGACAGTGGAGCACAGAGAGTGACACACACACACACACACGCAAACAAATACATTTGCATAAACATTTACACATTCTAATAGGCTCAAATGAAACATAGTCTTTTGTTTACCATTTTACTTTAGTCACAATTACAACAACAATTTCAGCAATTTGAGTCCTTGGCAGTGGAATGAATTAGGCTATTTTAATGACTAGAGTTCACAGGTAATGTCTTGCTGTGCGGTGCGTGAATAAAATGGTCTATCTGCTATTACAGCTGAAAGGAAGTAGAAGGATCTGCTGCAGAAACAGACGGCCAGATGGCCCAGCGTGTTTTAAAGCCCCAAACCACTGATCACATGACCGGGATGATTTCTTTGTTGTTTTGCTGACGATCATTTGCATTATTAGATGGTTCGGCAGGCAGGCAGGGAGGGACTGCATTAGTGTCATTAGTACTGACATCAGGGACAGGAACTGCATTAGTGTCATTAGTACTGACATCAGGGACTGCATTAGTGTCATTAGTACTGACATCAGGGACTGCATTAGTGTCATTAGTACTGACATCAGGGACTGCATTAGTGTCATTAGTACTGACATCAGGGACTGCATTAGTGTCATTAGTACTGACATCAGGGACTGCATTAGTGTCATTAGTACTGACATCAGGGACTGCATTAGTGTCATTAGTACTGACATCAGGGACAGGGACTGCATTAGTGTCATTAGTACTGACATCAGGGACTGCATTAGTGTCATTAGTACTGACATCAGGGACTGCATTAGTGTCATTAGTACTGACATCAGGGACTGGGACTGCATTAGTGTCATTAGTACTGACATCAGGGACAGGGACTGCATTAGTGTCATTAGTACTGACATCAGGGACAGGGACTGCATTAGTGTCATTAGTACTGACATCAGGGACAGGGACTGCATTAGTGTCATTAGTACTGACATCAGGGACAGGGACTGCATTAGTGTCATTAGTACTGACATCAGGGACTGCATTAGTGTCATTAGTACTGACATCAGGGACAGGGACTGCATTAGTGTCATTAGTACTGACATCAGGGACTGGGACTGCATTAGTGTCATTAGTACTGACATCAGGGACAGGGACTGCATTAGTGTCATTAGTACTGACATCAGGGACTGCATTAGTGTCATTAGTACTGACATCAGGGACTGCATTAGTGTCATTAGTACTGACATCAGGGACTGCATTAGTGTCATTAGTACTGACATCAGGGACTGCATTAGTGTCATTAGTACTGACATCAGGGACAGGGACTGCATTAGTGTCATTAGTACTGACATCAGGGACAGGGACTGCATTAGTGTCATTAGTACTGACATCAGGGACTGCATTAGTGTCATTAGTACTGACATCAGGGACTGCATTAGTGTCATTAGTACTGACATCAGGGACAGGGACTGCATTAGTGTCATTAGTACTGACATCAGGGACTGCATTAGTGTCATTAGTACTGACATCAGGGACAGGGACTGCATTAGTGTCATTAGTACTGACATCAGGGACTGCATTAGTGTCATTAGTACTGACATCAGGGAGGGACTGCATTAGTGTCATTAGTACTGACATCAGGGACAGGGACTGCATTAGTGTCATTAGTACTGACATCAGGGACAGGGACTGCATTAGTGTCATTAGTACTGACATCAGGGACTGCATTAGTGTCATTAGTACTGACATCAGGGACAGGGACTGCATTAGTGTCATTAGTACTGACATCAGGGACAGGGACTGCATTAGTGTCATTAGTACTGACATCAGGGACAGGGACTGCATTAGTGTCATTAGTACTGACATCAGGGACAGGGACTGCATTAGTGTCATTAGTACTGACATCAGGGACAGGGACTGCATTAGTGTCATTAGTACTGACATCAGGGACTGCATTAGTGTCATTAGTACTGACATCAGGGACAGGGACTGCATTAGTGTCATTAGTACTGACATCAGGGACTGCATTAGTGTCATTAGTACTGACATCAGGGACAGGGACTGCATTAGTGTCATTAGTACTGACATCAGGGACTGCATTAGTGTCATTAGTACTGACATCAGGGACAGGGACTGCATTAGTGTCATTAGTACTGACATCAGGGACTGCATTAGTGTCATTAGTACTGACATCAGGGACTGCATTAGTGTCATTAGTACTGACATCAGGGACTGCATTAGTGTCATTAGTACTGACATCAGGGACAGGGACTGCATTAGTGTCATTAGTACTGACATCAGGGACTGCATTAGTGTCATTAGTACTGACATCAGGGACAGGGACTGCATTAGTGTCATTAGTACTGACATCAGGGACAGGGACTGCATTAGTGTCATTAGTACTGACATCAGGGACTGCATTAGTGTCATTAGTACTGACATCAGGGACTGCATTAGTGTCATTAGTACTGACATCAGGGACAGGGACTGCATTAGTGTCATTAGTACTGACATCAGGGACTGCATTAGTGTCATTAGTACTGACATCAGGGACAGGGACTGCATTAGTGTCATTAGTACTGACATCAGGGACAGGGACTGCATTAGTGTCATTAGTACTGACATCAGGGACTGCATTAGTGTCATTAGTACTGACATCAGGGACAGGGACTGCATTAGTGTCATTAGTACTGACATCAGGGACTGCATTAGTGTCATTAGTACTGACATCAGGGACAGGGACTGCATTAGTGTCATTAGTACTGACATCAGGGACAGGGACTGCATTAGTGTCATTAGTACTGACATCAGGGACAGGGACTGCATTAGTGTCATTAGTACTGACATCAGGGACTGCATTAGTGTCATTAGTACTGACATCAGGGACTGCATTAGTGTCATTAGTACTGACATCAGGGACTGCATTAGTGTCATTAGTACTGACATCAGGGACAGGGACTGCATTAGTGTCATTAGTACTGACATCAGGGACTGCATTAGTGTCATTAGTACTGACATCAGGGACAGGGACTGCATTAGTGTCATTAGTACTGACATCAGGGACAGGGACTGCATTAGTGTCATTAGTACTGACATCAGGGACTGCATTAGTGTCATTAGTACTGACATCAGGGACTGCATTAGTGTCATTAGTACTGACATCAGGGACAGGGACTGCATTAGTGTCATTAGTACTGACATCAGGGACAGGGACTGCATTAGTGTCATTAGTACTGACATCAGGGGACATTAGTACTGACATCAGGGACTGCATTAGTGTCATTAGTACTGACATCAGGGACTGCATTAGTGTCATTAGTACTGACATCAGGGACAGGGACTGCATTAGTGTCATTAGTACTGACATCAGGGACTGCATTAGTGTCATTAGTACTGACATCAGGGACAGGGACTGCATTAGTGTCATTAGTACTGACATCAGGGACTGCATTAGTGTCATTAGTACTGACATCAGGGACTGCATTAGTGTCATTAGTACTGACATCAGGGACAGGGACTGCATTAGTGTCATTAGTACTGACATCAGGGACTGCATTAGTGTCATTAGTACTGACATCAGGGACTGCATTAGTGTCATTAGTACTGACATCAGGGACTGCATTAGTGTCATTAGTACTGACATCAGGGACAGGGACTGCATTAGTGTCATTAGTACTGACATCAGGGACTGCATTAGTGTCATTAGTACTGACATCAGGGACAGGGACTGCATTAGTGTCATTAGTACTGACATCAGGGACAGGGACTGCATTAGTGTCATTAGTACTGACATCAGGGACAGGGACTGCATTAGTGTCATTAGTACTGACATCAGGGACTGCATTAGTGTCATTAGTACTGACATCAGGGACAGGGACTGCATTAGTGTCATTAGTACTGACATCAGGGACTGCATTAGTGTCATTAGTACTGACATCAGGGACTGCATTAGTGTCATTAGTACTGACATCAGGGACTGCATTAGTGTCATTAGTACTGACATCAGGGACAGGGACTGCATTAGTGTCATTAGTACTGACATCAGGGACTGCATTAGTGTCATTAGTACTGACATCAGGGACAGGGACTGCATTAGTGTCATTAGTACTGACATCAGGGACTGCATTAGTGTCATTAGTACTGACATCAGGGACAGGGACTGCATTAGTGTCATTAGTACTGACATCAGGGACAGGGACTGCATTAGTGTCATTAGTACTGACATCAGGGACAGGGACTGCATTAGTGTCATTAGTACTGACATCAGGGACTGCATTAGTGTCATTAGTACTGACATCAGGGACTGCATTAGTGTCATTAGTACTGACATCAGGGACTGCATTAGTGTCATTAGTACTGACATCAGGGACTGCATTAGTGTCATTAGTACTGACATCAGGGACTGCATTAGTGTCATTAGTACTGACATCAGGGACAGGGACTGCATTAGTGTCATTAGTACTGACATCAGGGACTGCATTAGTGTCATTAGTACTGACATCAGGGACAGGGACTGCATTAGTGTCATTAGTACTGACATCAGGGACAGGGACTGCATTAGTGTCATTAGTACTGACATCAGGGGGATTAGTGTCATTAGTACTGACATCAGGGACTGCATTAGTGTCATTAGTACTGACATCAGGGACTGCATTAGTGTCATTAGTACTGACATCAGGGACTCATTAGGGTACTGACATCAGGGACTGCATTAGTGTCATTAGTACTGACATCAGGGACAGGGACTGCATTAGTGTCATTAGTACTGACATCAGGGACAGGGACTGCATTAGTGTCATTAGTACTGACATCAGGGACAGGGACTGCATTAGTGTCATTAGTACTGACATCAGGGACTGCATTGATTAGTACTGACATCAGGGACAGGGACTGCATTAGTGTCATTAGTACTGACATCAGGGACTGCATTAGTGTCATTAGTACTGACATCAGGGACTGCATTAGTGTCATTAGTACTGACATCAGGGACTGCATTAGTGTCATTAGTACTGACATCAGGGACAGGGACTGCATTAGTGTCATTAGTACTGACATCAGGGACTGCATTAGTGTCATTAGTACTGACATCAGGGACTGCATTAGTGTCATTAGTACTGACATCAGGGACTGCATTAGTGTCATTAGTACTGACATCAGGGACAGGGACTGCATTAGTGTCATTAGTACTGACATCAGGGACTGCATTAGTGTCATTAGTACTGACATCAGGGACTGCATTAGTGTCATTAGTACTGACATCAGGGACTGCATTAGTGTCATTAGTACTGACATCAGGGACTGCATTAGTGTCATTAGTACTGACATCAGGGACAGGGACTGCATTAGTGTCATTAGTACTGACATCAGGGACAGGGACTGCATTAGTGTCATTAGTACTGACATCAGGGACAGGGACTGCATTAGTGTCATTAGTACTGACATCAGGGACAGGGACTGCATTAGTGTCATTAGTACTGACATCAGGGACTGCATTAGTGTCATTAGTACTGACATCAGGGACTGCATTAGTGTCATTAGTACTGACATCAGGGACTGGGACTGCATTAGTGTCATTAGTACTGACATCAGGGACAGGGACTGCATTAGTGTCATTAGTACTGACATCAGGGACAGGGACTGCATTAGTGTCATTAGTACTGACATCAGGGACAGGGACTGCATTAGTGTCATTAGTACTGACATCAGGGACTGGGACTGCATTAGTGTCATTAGTACTGACATCAGGGACTGCATTAGTGTCATTAGTACTGACATCAGGGACTGCATTAGTGTCATTAGTACTGACATCAGGGACTGCATTAGTGTCATTAGTACTGACATCAGGGACAGGGACTGCATTAGTGTCATTAGTACTGACATCAGGGACAGGGACTGCATTAGTGTCATTAGTACTGACATCAGGGACAGGGACTGCATTAGTGTCATTAGTACTGACATCAGGGACAGGGACTGCATTAGTGTCATTAGTACTGACATCAGGGACTGCATTAGTGTCATTAGTACTGACATCAGGGACAGGGACTGCATTAGTGTCATTAGTACTGACATCAGGGACTGCATTAGTGTCATTAGTACTGACATCAGGGACTGCATTAGTGTCATTAGTACTGACATCAGGGACTGCATTAGTGTCATTAGTACTGACATCAGGGACAGGGACTGCATTAGTGTCATTAGTACTGACATCAGGGACTGGGACTGCATTAGTGTCATTAGTACAGGGACACGCTGCTTTCACTTCCTCTTGTCCTCATGGAACCAGACACGATACTAGTGGTGTCCTGTCCTCATGGAACTAGACACAATACTAGTGGTGTCCTGTCCTCATGGAACTAGACACAATACAAGTGGTGTCCTGTCCTGTCCTCATGGAACCAGACACAATACTAGTGGTGTCCTGTCCTCATGGAACCAGACACAATACTAGTGGTGTCCTGTCCTGTCCTCATGGAACTAGACACAATACTATTGGTGTCCTGTCCTCATGGAACTAGACACAATACAAGTGGTGTCCTGTCCTGTCCTCATGGAACCAGACACAATACTAGTGGTGTCCTGTCCTCATGGAACCAGACACAATACTAGTGGTGTCCTGTCCTGTCCTCATGGAACCAGACACAATACTAGTGGTGTCCTGTCCTCATGGAACGAGACACAATACAAGTGGTGTCCTGTCCTGTCCTCATGGAACCAGACACAATACTAGTGGTGTCCTGTCCTGTCCTCATGGAACAAGACACAATACTAGTGGTGTCCTGTCCTCATGGAACCAGACACAATACTAGTGGTGTCCTGTCCTCATGGAACTAGACACAATACTAGTGGTGGTGTCCTCATGTCCTCCTGTCCTGTCCTCATGGAACCAGACACAATACTAGTGGTGTCCTGTCCTGTCCTCATGGAACCAGACACAATACTAGTGGTGTCCTGTCCTGTCCTCATGGAACCAGACACAATACTAGTGGTGTCCTGTCCTGGAACCAGTCCTCATGGAACCAGACACAATACTAGTGGTGTCCTGTCCTGTCCTCATGGAACCAGACACAATACTAGTGTGTGTCCTGTCCTCATGGAACCAGACACAATACTAGTGGTGTCCTGTCCTCATGGAACCAGACACAATACTAGTGTGTGTCCTGTCCTCATGGAACCAGACACAATACTAGTGGTGTCCTGTGTCCTGTCCTGTCTCATGGAACCAGACACAATACTAGTGGTGTCCTGTCCTGTCCTCATGGAACTAGACACAATACTAGTGGTGTCCTGTCCTCATGGAACCAGACACAATACTAGTGGTGTCCTGTCCTCATGGAACCAGACACAATACTAGTGGTGTCCTGTCCTCATGGAACAGACACAATACTAGTGGTGTCCTGTCCTGTCCTCATGGAACCAGACACAATACTAGTGGTGTCCTGTCCTCATGGAACCAGACACAATACTAGTGGTGTCCTGTCCTCATGGAACCAGACACAATACTAGTGGTGTCCTGTCCTGTCCTCATGGAACTAGACACAATACTAGTGGTGTCCTGTCTGTCCTCTGGTCCTGTCCTCATGGAACCAGACACAATACTAGTGGTGTCCTGTCCTCATGGAACCAGACACAATACTAGTGGTGTCCTGTCCTGTCCTCATGGAACAAGACACAATACTAGTGGTGTCCTGTCCTGTCCTCATGGAACTAGACACAATACTAGTGGTGTCCTGTCCTCATGGAACCAGACACAATACTAGTGGTGTCCTGTCCTCATGGAACCAGACACAATACTAGTGGTGTCCTGTCCTCATGGAACCAGACACAATACTAGTGGTGTCCTGTCCTCATGGAACCAGACACAATACTAGTGGTGTCCTGTCCTGTCCTCATGGAACCAGACACAATACTAGTGGTGTCCTGTCCTCATGGAACCAGACACAATACTAGTGGTGTCCTGTCCTCATGGAACCAGACACAATACTAGTGGTGTCCTGTCCTCATGGAACCAGACACAATACTAGTGGTGTCCTGTCCTGTCCTCATGGAACCAGACACAATACTAGTGGTGTCCTGTCCTCATGGAACCAGACACAATACTAGTGGTGTCCTGTCCTCATGGAACCAGACACAATACTAGTGGTGTCCTGTCCTGTCCTCATGGAACAGACACAATACTAGTGGTGTCTGTCCTGTCCTCATGGAACCAGACACAATACTAGTGGTGTCCTGTCCTCATGGAACCAGACACAATACTAGTGTGTGTCCTGTCCTCATGGAACCAGACACAATACTAGTGGTGTGTCCTGTCCTCATGGAACCAGACACAATACTAGTGGTGTCCTGTCCTCATGGAACCAGACACAATACTAGTGGTGTCCTGTCCTCATGGAACCAGACACAATACTAGTGGTGTCCTGTCCTCATGGAACCAGACACAATACTAGTGGTGTCCTGTCCTCATGGAACCAGACACAATACTAGTGGTGTCCTGTCTTCATGGAACCAGACACAATACTAGTGGAACTCATGGAACAGACACAATACTAGTGGTGTCCTGTCTCATGGAACTAGACACAATACTAGTGGTGTCCTGTCCTCATGGAACCAGACACAATACTAGTGGTGTCCTGTCCTGTCCTCATGGAACAAGACACAATACTAGTGGTGTGTCCTGTCCTCATGGAACTAGACACAATACTAGTGGTGTCCTGTCCTCATGGAACCAGACACAATACATGTCCTGTCCTCATGGAACCAGACACAATACTAGTGGTGTCCTGTCCTCATGGAACCAGACACAATACTAGTGGTGTCCTGTCCTCATGGAACCAGACACAATACTAGTGGTGTCCTGTCCTCATGGAACCAGACACAATACTAGTGGTGTCCTGTCTTCATGGAACTAGACACAATACTAGTGGTGTCCTGTCTTCATGGAACCAGACACAATACTAGTGGTGTCCTGTCCTCATGGAACCAGACACAATACTAGTGGTGTCCTGTCCTCATGGAACCAGACACAATACTAGTGGTGTCCTGTCCTCATGGAACTAGACACAATACTAGTGGTGTCCTGTCCTGTCCTCATGGAACCAGACACAATACTAGTGGTGTCCTGTCCTCATGGAACCAGACACAATACTAGTGGTGTCCTGTCCTCATGGAACTAGACACAATACTAGTGGTGTCCTGTCCTGTCCTCATGGAACCAGACACAATACTAGTGGTGTCCTGTCCTGTCCTCATGGAACCAGACACAATACTAGTGGTGTCCTGTCCTCATGGAACCAGACACAATACTAGTGGTGTCCTGTCCTCATGGAACCAGACACAATACTAGTGGTGTCCTGTCCTCATGGAACCAGACACAATACTAGTGGTGTCCTGTCCTGTCCTCATGGAACCAGACACAATACTAGTGGTGTCCTGTCCTCATGGAACCAGACACAATACTAGTGGTGTCCTGTCCTCATGGAACCAGACACAATACTAGTGGTGTCCTGTCCTGTCCTCATGGAACTAGACACAATACTAGTGGTGTCCTGTCCTGTCCTCATGGAACCAGACAAAATACTAGTGGTGTCCTGTCCTCATGGAACCAGACACAATACTAGTGGTGTCCTGTCCTCATGGAACAAGACACAATACTAGTGGTGTCCTGTCCTGTCCTCATGGAACTAGACACAATACTAGTGGTGTCCTGTCCTCATGGAACCAGACACAATACTAGTGGTGTCCTGTCCTCATGGAACCAGACACAATACTAGTGGTGTCCTGTCCTCATGGAACCAGACACAATACTAGTGGTGTCCTGTCCTCATGGAACCAGACACAATACTAGTGGTGTCCTGTCCTCATGGAACCAGACACAATACTAGTGGTGTCCTGTCTTCATGGAACTAGACACAATACTAGTGGTGTCCTGTCTTCATGGTCCTCATGGAACCAGACACAATACTAGTGGTGTCCTGTCTTCATGGAACTAGACACAATACTAGTAGTGGTGTCCTGTCCTGTCCTCATGGAACTAGACACAATACTAGTGGTGTCCTGTCCTGTCCTCATGGAACTAGACACAATACTAGTGGTGTCCTGTCCTGTCCTCATGGAACCAGACACAATACTAGTGATGTCCTGTCTTCATGGAACTAGACACAATACTAGTGGTGTCCTGTCCTCATGGAACCAGACACAATACTAGTGGTGTCCTGTCCTCATGGAACCAGACACAATACTAGTGGTGTCCTGTCCTCATGGAACCAGACACAATACTAGTGGTGTCCTGTCCTGTCCTCATGGAACAAGACACAATACTAGTGGTGTCCTGTCCTGTCCTCATGGAACAAGACACAATACTAGTGGTGTCCTGTCCTGTCCTCATGGAACAAGACACAATACTAGTGGTGTCCTGTCCTGTCCTCATGGAACAAGACACAATACTAGTGGTGTCCTGTCCTGTCCTCATGGAACAAGACACAATACTAGTGGTGTCCTGTCCTGTCCTCATGGAACCAGACACAATACTAGTGGTGTCCTGTCCTCATGGAACCAGACACAATACTAGTGGTGTCCTGTCCTCATGGAACCAGACACAATACTAGTGGTGTCCTGTCCTGTCCTCATGGAACAAGACACAATACTAGTGGTGTCCTGTCCTGTCCTCATGGAACAAGACACAATACTAGTGGTGTCCTGTCCTGTCCTCATGGAACAAGACACAATACTAGTGGTGTCCTGTCCTCATGGAACCAGACACAATACTAGTGGTGTCCTGTCCTCATGGAACTAGACACAATACTAGTGGTGTCCTGTCCTGTCCTCATGGAACCAGACACAATACTAGTGGTGTCCTGTCCTGTCCTCATGGAACCAGACACAATACTAGTGGTGTCCTGTCCTCATGGAACCAGACACAATACTAGTGGTGTCCTGTCCTCATGGAACCAGACACAATACTAGTGGTGTCCTGTCCTGTCCTCATGGAACCAGACACAATACTAGTGGTGTCCTGTCCTCATGGAACTAGACACAATACTAGTGATGTCCTGTCCTCATGGAACGAGACACAATACTAGTGGTGTCCTGTCCTCATGGAACTAGACACAATACTAGTGGTGTCCTGTCCTGTCCTCATGGAACCAGACACAATACTAGTGGTGTCCTGTCCTCATGGAACCAGACACAATACTAGTGGTGTCCTGTCCTGTCCTCATGGAACCAGACACAATACTAGTGGTGTCCTGTCCTCATAGAACTAGACACAATACTAGTGATGTCCTGTCCTGTCCTCATGGAACCAGACACAATACTAGTGGTGTCCTGTCCTGTCCTCATGGAACCAGACACAATACTAGTGGTGTCCTGTCCTGTCCTCATGGAACTAGACACAATACTAGTGATGTCCTGTCCTGTCCTCATGGAACCAGACACAATACTAGTGGTGTCCTGTCCTGTCCTCATGGAACTAGACACAATACTAGTGGTGTCCTGTCCTCATGGAACTAGACACAATACTAGTGGTGTCCTGTCCTGTCCTCATGGAACCAGACACAATACTAGTGGTGTCCTGTCCTGTCCTCATGGAACCAGACACAATACTAGTGGTGTCCTGTCCTCATGGAACCAGACACAATACTAGTGGTGTCCTGTCCTCATGGAACCAGACACAATACTAGTGGTGTCCTGTCCTCATGGAACAAGACACAATACTAGTGGTGTCCTGTCCTCATGGAACCAGACACAATACTAGTGGTGTCCTGTCCTGTCCTCATGGAACTAGACACAATACTAGTGGTGTCCTGTCCTCATGGAACTAGACACAATACTAGTGGTGTCCTGTCCTCATGGAACCAGACACAATACCAGTGGTGTCCTGTCCTCATGGAACCAGACACAATACTAGTGGTGTCCTGTCCTGTCCTCATAGAACTAGACACAATACTAGTGATGTCCTGTCCTGTCCTCATAGAACTAGACACAATACTAGTGATGTCCTGTCCTGTCCTCATAGAACTAGACACAATACTAGTGGTGTCCTGTCCTGTCCTCATAGAACTAGACACAATACTAGTGATGTCCTGTCCTGTCCTCATGGAACCAGACACAATACTAGTGGTGTCCTGTCCTGTCCTCATGGAACCAGACACAATACTAGTGGTGTCCTGTCCTGTCCTCATGGAACTAGACACAATACTAGTGGTGTCCTGTCCTGTCCTCATAGAACTAGACACAATACTAGTGATGTCCTGTCCTGTCCTCATAGAACCAGACACAATACTAGTGATGTCCTGTCCTGTCCTCATAGAACTAGACACAATACTAGTGGTGTCCTGTCCTGTCCTCATGAAACCAGACACAATATTAGTGGTGTCCTGTCCTCATGGAACCAGACACAATACTAGTGGTGTCCTGTCCTCATGGAACCAGACACAATACTAGTGGTGTCCTGTCCTCATGGAACCAGACACAATACTAGTGATGTCCTGTCCTGTCCTCATGGAACCAGACACAATACTAGTGGTGTCCTGTCCTCATGGAACCAGACACAATACTAGTGGTGTCCTGTCCTGTCCTCATAGAACTAGACACAATACTAGTGATGTCCTGTCCTCATGGAACTAGACACAATACTAGTGATGTCCTGTCCTCATGGAACTAGACACAATACTAGTGGTGTCCTGTCCTCATGGAACTAGACACAATACTAGTGGTGTCCTGTCCTCATGGAACCAGACACAATACTAGTGGTGTCCTGTCCTCATGGAACTAGACACAATACTAGTGGTGTCCTGTCCTCATGGAACCAGACACAATACTAGTGGTGTCCTGTCCTCATGGAACTAGACACAATACTAGTGGTGTCCTGTCCTCATGGAACTAGACACAATACTAGTGGTGTCCTGTCCTCATGGTAGACACAATACTAGTGGTGTCCTGTCCTCATGGAACTAGACACAATACTAGTGGTGTCCTGTCCTCATGGAACGAGACACAATACTAGTGGTGTCCTGTCCTCATGGAACGAGACACAATACTAGTGGTGTCCTGTCCTCATGGAACTAGACACAATACTAGTGGTGTCCTGTCCTCATGGAACCAGACACAATACTAGTGGTGTCCTGTCCTCATGGAACTAGACACAATACTAGTGGTGTCCTGTCCTCATGGAACTAGACACAATACTAGTGGTGTCCTGTCCTGTCCTCATGGAACCAGACACAATACTAGTGGTGTCCTGTCCTGTCCTCATGGAACTAGGCACAATACTAGTGGTGTCCTGTCCTCATTGTGTTAGAGAATAGTGTTGACACAAGCACCATAATACACTACCATAATACACTACTATTAGGCTCTGTCATGACAGTGACATATTTACCAAGGATAGTAACTCCTCCAGTCACTCTATAGTCATTACTGTTTTTTTTTATTTTTTTTTAAACCTTTATTTAACTAGGCAAGTCATTTAAGAACAAATTTGTATTTACAATGACGGCCTGGGAACAATGGGTTAACAGCCTGTTCAGGGGCAGAACGACTTGTACCTTGTCAGCTCGGGGGGGTTTGAACTTCCGAACCTTCCGGTTACTAGTCCAACGCTCTAACCACTAGGCTACCCTACCTGTGTGTCGGCCTGCAGGCTGCCTGTGTACCTGTGATACTCAGTAACGGCTGGGAGATGCCCTTCTCGGAGATCATCCACTGGAACACAGCAGCTGTGATCGGGGACGAACGACTGCTACTTCAGGTGACGTAGATATTTTTAACCCTGTGTTCACCAGGTAACGCTGAGTCGGCTGAGAGACAACACATTCTTTTAAAAATATATTTAAAGATATTTGTGATCAGTTCCACCAGTATGTTAGAATGGTCTATATGACTGAATGGTCTATTTACCTGAATGGTCTGTTTAACTGAATGGTCCATTTAACTGAATGGTCCGTTTAACTGAATGGTCTGTTTAGCTGAATGGTCCGTTTAACTGAATGGTCTGTTTAGCTGAATGGTCCGTTTAACTGAATGGTCTATTTGACTGAATGGTCTATTTGACTGAATGGTCTGTTTAGCTGAATGGTCCGTTTAACTGAATGGTCCGTTTAACTGAATGGTCTGTTTAGCTGAATGGTCCGTTTAACTGAATGGTCCATTTAACTGAATGGTCTGTTTAGCTGAATGGTCCGTTTAACTGAATGGTCTATTTGACTGAATGGTCCATTTGACTGAATGGTCTATATGACTGAATGGTCTATTTGACTGAATGGTCTATTTGACTGAATGGTCCATTTGACTGAATGGTCTATATGACTGAATGGTTTATATGACTGAATGGTCTGTTTGACTGAATGGTCTATTTAACTGAATGGTCCATTTGACTGAATGGTCTATATGACTGAATGGTCTATTTAACTGAATGGTCTATTTAACTGAATGGTCCATTTGACTGAATGGTCTATATGACTGAATGGTCTATTTGACTGAATGGTCCATTTGACTGAATGGTCTATATGACTGAATGGTCTATTTAACTGAATGGTCTATTTGACTGAATGGTCCATTTAACTGAATGGTCTGTTTAACTGAATGGTCTATTTAACTGAATGGTCTATATGACTGAATGGTCCATTTGACTGAATGGTCCATTTGACTGAATGGTCTATATGACTGAATGGTCTATTTAACTGAATGGTCTATTTAACTGAATGGTCTATTTGACTGAATGGTCCATTTGACTGAATGGTCTATTTGACTGAATGGTCTATTTGACTGAATGGTCTATTTGACTGAATGGTCTATTTGACTGAATGGTCTATTTAACTGAATGGTCTATTTGACTGAATGGTCTATTTGACTGAATGGTCTATTTGACTGAATGGTCTATTTGACTGAATGGTCTATTTGACTGAATGGTCTATATGACTGAATGGTCTATTTAACTGAATGGTCTATTTGACTGAATGGTCCATTTGACTGAATGGTCTATTTAACTGAATGGTCCATTTGACTGAATGGTCTGTTTGACTGAATGGTCTATTTAACTGAATGGTCTATTTAACTGAATGGTCTATATGACTGAATGGCCTATATGACTGAATGATCTATATGACTGAATGGTCTATTTAACTGAATGGTCTGTTTAACTGAATGGTCTATTTGACTGAATGGTCTATTTGACTGAATGGTCTATTTGACTGAATGGTCTATTTAACTGAATGGTCTGTTTGACTGAATGGTCTATTTGACTGAATGGTCTATTTGACTGAATGGTCTATTTAACTGAATGGTCTGTTTAACTGAATGGTCTGTTTGACTGAATGGTCTATATGACTGAATGGTCTATATGACTGAATGGTCTATTTAACTGAATGGTCTATTTGACTGAATGGTCTATATGACTGAATGGTCTATTTGACTGAATGGTCTATTTGACTGAATGGTCTATTTGACTGAATGGTCTATTTGACTGAATGGTCTATTTGACTGAATGGTCTATTTAT
>NW_026290890.1:137500-150000 GCF_023373465.1 Oncorhynchus keta
ACTATTACTACTACTATTACTACTACTATTACTACTACTTCTACTACTATTACTACTTACTGCTACTACTACTACTGCTACTACTACTGCTACTACTACTACTACTACTATTACTATTATTACTACTACTACTACTACTACTACTTCTACTACTTCTACTACTACTACTACTATTACTACTGCTACTACTAGTACTACTACTACTGATACTACTACTACTACTACTACTACTACTACTACTACTACTATTACTACTTCTACTACTAGTACTAGTACTATTACTACTGCTACTACTACTACTACTACTATTATTACTACTGCTACTACTACTACTACTACTATTACTACTTCTACTAATACTGATACAACTAGTACTAGTACTATTACTACTGCTACTACTACTGCTACTACTACTACTACTATTACTACTGCTATTACTACTACTACTACTACTACTACTACTACTTCTACTACTACTACTACTACTACTTCTACTATTTCTACTACTACTACCACTACTACTACTATTACTACTGCTATTACTACTACTACTACTGCTATTACTACTTCTACTACTACTGATACAACTACTACTAGTACTAGTACTAGTACTAGTACTAGTACTACTACCTCTAGTAGTAGTAACAGGTGTTTGTCAGAGAGCTACTCAGAAGCCTTCTTGGACGTAGCTCTGCTTGGGTGCCTCTTGAGGGTTCAGGTAATCCTCGACCAGTGAATTGTCTCGTTAGCAGCTTTGATTATTACTATTGTTGATTTGACTCTGTTTCTCTCCCTGCACCAGATCATCCATGACCGGGTGCTCCAGCATGCAGCCCGTAGTAACCTGATGTGGAACAGTCTTCCCGGAGGTCTCTACTCCCTGCCTCAGTACTCCTCATACCTGGGAGACTTCCCTTTCCACTATGCTAAGCTAGGTGAGTCCTGCAATGATCTTCATATAGATCTCAAATGTGCATCAAAGTTCATCCATGTGGATGGTCATGAATTTGGTTCTCCGGGCATTATGACAGGGGTACCGCAAGGTTCTATTTTAGGCCCTGTTCAGTTCCCCATTTAAACCTCCTATCTGGTAGACTTCCCCGTTCGCCAAAGCCAGGTGAGTCCTACTGTAACATAACGTAACCATCTGTTGTGATGGTTGTGTTGTATTTATTTATTTATTTATTTTATTTCAATGGCTGGATGAGGTCCTTCAAAGTGGATGATTTGGTACAACAACACAGAGTTACACATGGTCCAGAGTAATTGTGTTCAGTCACATATCGGCTGGATGAGGTCCTTCAAAGTGGATGATTTGGTGTCCAGGGTAATTCAGATGGCTGGATGAGGTCCTTCAAAGTGGATGATTTGGTGTCTGAGGGTAATTCAGACGGCTGGATGAGGTCCTTCAAAGTGGATGATTTGGTGTCCAGGGGTAATTCAGATGGCTGGATGAGGTCCTTCAAAGTGGATGATTTGGTGTCCGAGGGTAATTCAGATGGCTGGATGAGGTCCTTCAAAGTGGATGATTTGGTGTCCGAGGGTAATTCAGACGGCTGGATGAGGTCCTTCAATCTAACCTTCATCTTGGGAGGTCGTTATGTTAACCCGGTGACTGACGCAATCATTGATACCCCCCCCCCCCCAAAAATTAAATTCGGAGCCAGATGAAACTACGGCTGGAGCTCATCGATCACCCGCTGTCACACAGCCTTATTTATGTGTGAAAAGAAACAGCTACTCTTTTCTCTCTCAGTCCCTGATGACTTTCAACCCATCGGAGAGACGAGCGGAGTTGTGAAGTAGTGGGATACTGGATTGGGAGAATTAATGAGGAACGATCCTAGTGTTTAATATTCTGACTGGCAGCTAGCTACTGTATTCATTGGCTATATCACTGTTGAGTTGAATTGATATATTTTACAGGGAACAGTGCACATTAATCAATGTTTCAGTAAAAGTGACTGTTTTAGCCAGCCGGCTAATAAGTCCCTGCTAGTGTAACGGATGTGAAACGGCTAGCTTAGTTAGCGGTGGAATAGTGCGCGCTAAATAGCGTTTCAATCGGTGACGTCACTTGCTCTGAGACCTTGAAGTAGTGGTTCCCCCTTTGCTCTGCAAGGGCCGCGGCTTTTGTGGCGCGATGGGTAAACGATGCTTTCGAGGGGTGACTGTTGTTGACGTGTGCAGAGGGTCCCTGGTTCGCGCCCGGGTATGGGCGAGGGGGACGGTCTAAAGTTATACTGTTACACTAGACTGTGCCTGAAACAATGCATCATGATGAGATGCAAGGAGGGACACATTTCCAGCATCTTTGGTGTTAATATATAAATAATCTAGAGAACATTGTTGACTTTGACCTTCGTCCTGTGTAGCTCAGTGGGTAAGAGCATTGGCGTTAGCCGTGCCAGGGTTGTAAAGGTTCAATTCCTGCAGGGATCATGCACACTGGTAAATGTATGCACGGACGACTGGAAGTGGCTCTGATGTAGTGAATATTGTTGTCATTTGTCTGTGTTTCAGGTATCAAGCCTCGTCCCAAGTTCACGGCGATCATCCATGCTGTGACTCCCCTGGTCTCCCAGTCTCAGCCCATCCTCAAGCTACTGGTGGCTGTCGCCAAGTCCCAGCACTGTGTCCAGGTAGATTAACTCACATCTCAGCACTGTGCCCAGGTAGACTAACTCACACCTCAACACTGTGTCCAGGTAGACTAACTAACTCACACCTCAACACTGTGTCCAGGTAGACTAACTCACATCTCAACACTGTGTCCAGGTAGACTAACTAACTCTCATCTCAACACTGTGACCAGGTAGACTAACTAACTCACATCTCAGCACTGTGTCCAGGTAGACTAACTAACTCACATCTCAACACTGTGCCCAGGTAGACTAACTCACATCTCAACACTGTGTCCAGGTAGACTAACTAACTCACACCTCAACACTGTGCCCAGGTAGACTAACTCACATCTCAACACTGTGTCCAGGTAGACTAACTAACTCACATCTCAACACTGTGTCCAGGTAGACTAACTAACTCACATCTCAACACTGTGTCCAGGTAGACTAACTAACTCACATCTCAACACTGTGTCCAGGTAGACTAACTAACTCACATCTCAACACTGTGTCCAGGTAGACTAACTAACTCACATCTCAACACTGTGTCCAGGTAGACTAACTCACATCTCAACACTGTGTCCAGGTAGACTAACTAACTCACATCTCAACACTGTGTCCAGGTAGACTAACTAACTCACATCTCAACACTGTGTCCAGGTAGACTAGACTAACTCACATCTCAACACTGTGTCCAGGTAGACTAACTAACTCACATCTCAACACTGTGTCCAGGTAGACTAACTCACATCTCAACACTGTGTCCAGGTAGACTAACTCAACACTGTGTCCAGGTAGATAACTAATCTCAACACTGTGTCCAGGTAGACTAACTCACATCTCAACACTGTGCCCAGGTAGACTAACTAACTCACATCTCAACACTGTGTCCAGGTAGACTAACTAACTCACATCTCAACACTGTGTCCAGGTAGACTAACTAACTCACATCTCAACACTGTGTCCAGGTAGACTAACTAACTCACATCTCAACACTGTGTCCAGGTAGACTAACTCACATCTCAACACTGTGTCCAGGTAGACTAACTCACATCTCAACACTGTGCCCAGGTAGACTAACTCACATCTCAACACTGTGTCCAGGTAGACTAACTCACATCTCAACACTGTGTCCAGGTAGACTAACTCACATCTCAACACTGTGCCCAGGTAGACTAACTCACATCTCAACACTGTGCCCAGGTAGACTAACTCACATCTCAACACTGTGTCCAGGTAGACTAACTAACTCACATCTCAACACTGTGTCCAGGTAGACTAACTAACTCACATCTCAACACTGTGTCCAGGTAGACTAACTCACATCTCAACACTGTGTCCAGGTAGACTAACTCACATCTCAACACTGTGTCCAGGTAGACTAACTAACTCACATCTCAACACTGTGTCCAGGTAGACTAACTCACATCTCAACACTGTGTCCAGGTAGACTAACTCACATCTCAACACTGTGTCCAGGTAGACTAACTCACATCTCAACACTGTGTCCAGGTAGACTAACTCACATCTCAACACTGTGTCCAGGTAGACTAACTCACATCTCAACACTGTGTCTCAACACTGTGTCCATGTAGACTAACTAACTCACATCTCAACACTGTGTCCATGTAGACTAACTCACATCTCAACACTGTGTCCATGTAGACTAACTAACTCACATCTCAACACTGTGTCCAGGTAGACTAACTCACATCTCAACACTGTGTCCATGTAGACTAACTCACATCTCAACACTGTGTCCATGTAGACTAACTCACATCTCAACACTGTGTCCATGTAGACTAACTAACTCACATCTCAACACTGTGTCCATGTAGACTAACTAACTCACATCTCAACACTGTGTCCAGGTAGACTAACTAACTCACATCTCAACACTGTGTCCATGTAGACTAACTAACTCACATCTCAACACTGTGTCCATGTAGACTAACTAACTCACATCTCAACACTGTGTCCATGTAGACTAACTAACTCACATCTCAACACTGTGTCCATGTAGACTAACTAACTCACATCTCAACACTGTGTCCAGGTAGACTAACTAACTCACATCTCAACACTGTGTCCAGGTAGACTAACTCACATCTCAACACTGTGTCCAGGTAGACTAACTCACATCTCAACACTGTGTCCATGTAGACTAACTAACTCACATCTCAACACTGTGTCCAGGTAGACTAACTCACATCTCAACACTGTGTCCAGGTAGACTAACTAACTCACATCTCAACACTGTGTCCATGTAGACTAACTAACTCACATCTCAACACTGTGTCCAGGTCACTAACTCACATCTCAACACTGTGTCCATGTAGTCACATCTCAACACTGTGTCCATGTAACTCACATCTCAACACTGTGTCCATGTAGACTAACTAACTCACATCTCAATCACTGTGTCCATGTAGACTAACTCACATCTCAACACTGTGTCCAGGTAGACTAACTCACATCTCAACACTGTGTCTCAACACTGTGTCCATGTAGACTAACTCACATCTCAACACTGTGTCCATGTAGACTAACTAACTCACATCTCAACACTGTGTCCATGTAGACTAACTAACTCACATCTCAACACTGTGTCCATGTAGACTAACTAACTCACATCTCAACACTGTGTCCAGGTAGACTCAACTCACATCTCAACACTGTGACTAACTAACTCACATCTCCACTGTGTAGACTAACTAACTCACATCTCAACACTGTGTCCAGGTAGACTAACTAACTCACATCTCAACACTGTGTCCAGGTAGACTAACTAACTCACATCTCAACACTGTGTCCAGGTAGACTAACTAACTCACATCTCAACACTGTGTCCAGGTAGACTAACTAACTCACATCTCAACACTGTGTCCAGGTAGTGTCCAGGTAACTAACTCACATCTCAACACTGTGTCCAGGTAGACTAACTCACATCTCAACACTGTGTCCATGTAGATTAACTCACATCTCAACACTGTGTCCAGGTAGACTAACTAACTCACATCTCAACACTGTGTCCATGTAGACTAACTAACTCACATCTCAACACTGTGCCCAGGTAGACTAACTAACTCACATCTCAACACTGTGCCCAGGTCACTCCCAGCACCACATGCCCATATGTGCTCATCATGAGTCATAAGAATGAACCCAGAAATCCCTCAGCAACCTGACCTTGTTGAAAGTAGATTTTTTTGGCTCTTCTGGTGGCAGGTCGGGCCAAGTCACAGTACTTTTGTCTAGGTAACAGCTAGCGCCATGCTGTACGTGGTTGGCATTGATAGAATGTACCCAGAAATATAACTCCTTCTGCAACAAGAACCTTGTTATTTTGAGTTTAGATGTATAATTATACATCTCTGTGTTGCACATGTCATGTTGTCACCCATATACAGTGGGGAAATCAAATCAAATCAAATCATATTTTATTTGTCACATACACATGGTTAGCAGATGTTAATGCGAGTGTAGCGAAATGCTTGTGCTTCTAGTTCCGACAATGTAGTAATAACCAACGAGTAATCTAACTAACAATTCCAGAACTACTGTCTTATACACAGTGTAAGGGGATAAAGAATATGTACATAAAGATATATGAATGAGTGATGGTACAGAGCAGCATAGGCAAGATACAGTAGATGGTATCGAGTACAGTATATACATATGAGATGAGTATGTAAACAAAGTGGCATAGTTAAAGTGGCTAGTGATACATGTATTACATAAGGATGCAGTCGATGATATAGAGTACAGTATATACGTATGCATATGAGATGAATAATGTAGGGGTATTTGATACACTGCCCGATTTTGCAGGTTTTGTTACTTGCAAAGCACCTTTGATTAAAAAAAAAACTACAGACCTCTACATGCTCTGTAAGTAGGAAAACCTGCATCTCTATCAATGTTACATGAATGTGTGCTTTTATATCAGGTTATCATAATTCATATACAGTTGAAGTCGGAAGTTTACAGACACTTAGGTTGGAGTCATTAAAACTCGTTGTTCAACCACTCCACACATTTCTTGTTAAATAAACTCTAGTTTTGGCAAGTCGGTTAGGACATCTACTTTGTGCTTGACACAAGCAATTTTTCCAACAATTGTTTACAGACAGATTAATTCACTTATAATTCACTTGTATCACAATTCCAGTGGGTCAGAAGTTTACATACACTAAGTTGACTGTGTACTTAAACAGCTTGGAAAACTCCAGAAAATGATGTCATGGCTTTGGAAGCTTCTGATAGGCTAATTGACATAATTTGAGTCAATTGGAGGTGTACCTGTGGATGTATTTCAAGGCCTATCTTCAAACTCAGTGCCTCTTTGCTTGACATCATGGGAAAATCAAAATAAATCAGCCAAGACCTCAGAACAAAAATTGTAGACCTCCACAAGTCTGGTTCATCCTTGGGAGCAATTTCCAAACGCCTGAAGGTACCATGTTCATCTGTACAAACAATAGTAAGCAAGTATAAACACCATGGGACCACGCAGCCGTCATACCGCTCAGGAAGGAGATGCGTTCTGTCTCCTAGAGATGAACGTACTTTGGTGCAAAAAGTGCAAATGAATCCCAGGACAACAGCAAAGGACCTTGTGAAGCTGCAGGAGGAAACAGGTACAAAAGTATCTATATCCACGAGTCCTATATCGACATAACCTGAAAGGCCGCTCAACAAGGAAGAAGCCACTGCTCCAAAACCGCCATAAAAAAGCCACACTACGGTTTGCAACTGCACATGGGGACAAAGGTCGTACTTTTTAGAGAAATGTCCTCTTGTCTGATGAAACAAAAATAGAACTGTTCGGCCATAATGACCATTGTTATATTTGGAGGAAAAAGGGGAGGCTTGCAAGCCGAGGAACACCATCCCAACCGTGAAGCACGGGGGTGGCAGCATCATGTTATGGGGGTACTTTGCTGTAGGAGGGACTGGTGCGCATCACAAAATAGATGGCATCATGAGGAAGGAACATGTGGATATATTGAAGCAACATCTCAAGACATCAGTCAGGAAGTTAAAGCTTGGTCGCAAGTGGATCTTCCAAATGCACAATGATACCAAGCATACTTCCAAAGTTGTGGAAAAATGGCTTAAGGACAACAAAGTCAAGGTATTGGAGTGGTCATCACAAAGCCCTGACCTCAATCCTATAGAAAATGTGTGGGTAGAACTGAAAAAGCGTGTGCGAGCAAGGAGGCCTACAAACCTGACTCAGTTACACCAGCTCTGTCAGGAGGAATGGGCCAAAATTCATCCAACTTATTGTGGGAAGCTTGTGGAAGGCTACCCAAAACATTTGACCCAAATTAAACAATGTAAAGGCAATGCTACCGAATACTAATTGAGTGTATGTAAACTTCTGACCCACTGGGAATGTGATGAAAGAAATAAAAGCTGAAAGAAATAATTCTCTCTACTATTATTATTCTGACATTTCAATTTAAAAAAATAAATAAATTGGTGATCCTAACTGACCTAAAACAGGGAAATTTTACTAGGATTAAATGTAGTAGCTTTTGATTGTGATATAATCCATCCGAATGAAAACGTAATTTCATGTAATATTTTGTAATATTGTCATATTTTTCCAGGTGATCGTCCTATGGAACTGTGACAAGCCCCTCCCGGCCAAACATCGCTGGCCTGCCACAGCAGTACCTGTCCTGGTCATAGATGGAGAGAGCAAGGTGAGTCCTCAGTACCTGTCCTGGTCTGCTAAATGACTTAAATGTAAATGTAATGTAATGTCATAGATGAAGGAGAGCAAGGTGAGTCCTCAGTACCTGTCCTGGTCATAGATGAAGGAGAGCAAGGTGAGTCCTCAGTACCTGTCCTGGTCATAGATGGGGAGAGCAAGGTGAGTCCTCTTCTCCTACAGCTTCACATACATCAATGTGCTGATGGATACAGAGAGAAGTCTGAATGTAGCCCAAGTAAGCACATTCTAGTCACGGGTAATGATTGTTCTAAGATATCTAGGTACTTGTATTGATTGTTGTTGCAGTGACGAGCCTTACTGTTTGTTGCTGTGTCTTCAGGTGATGAGCAGTCGTTTCCTGCCCTATGACACAATACCAACAGACGCCGTTCTGAGTCTGGACGAGGATACGGTTCTCTCTACTACGGAGGTGAGTTACTGCCAGGAGTTTATTACCGTATGTAAACTAAAGGGGGTACCACAGGGTTCTATTTTAGGCCCAGTTCTCAAAACAAAGTTTATTTGTCACGTGCGCTGAATACAACAGGTGTAGGTAGACCTTACAGTGAAATGCTTACTTAGAGGCTCTAACCAATAGTGCAAGAAAGGTATTAGGTGAACAATAGATAAGTAAAGAAATAAAACAACAGTAAAAAGACAGGCTACATACAGACAGTGTGGTTAGTCGGGCTGATTGAGGTAGTATGTACATGTAGATATGGTTAAAGTGACTATGCATATAAGATGAACAGAGAGTAGCAGTAGCGTAAAAGAGGGGTTGGCGGGTGGTGGGTGAGACACAATGCAGATAGCCCGGTGTTCACCATTTTATATAAATGACAAAAACGGTCAACTTCATCTATATATGCTGGATGCACTGTCACAACAGATGAGCTGAATGGAAGGATTGCGTCATATACTGTAGTTGTATTACGAGCTATAGGTGCTCAATGTTAAACCACTCTCTCTCCCGTTTTTGCAGGTGGACTTTGCTTTCACGGTGTGGCAGAGTTTCCCAGAGAGGATTGTGGGATACCCGGCCAGGAGTCATTTCTGGGACAGCAACAAGGAGAGGTGGGGTTACACCTCCAAGTGGACCAACGACTACTCTATGGTCCTGACAGGAGCTGCTATATACCACAGGTGAGAAGACTGAGGCTTGTTAGATTAGGGCTGACTACTCTATGGTCCTGACAGGAGCTGCTATATACCACAGGTGAGAAGACTGAGGCTTGTTAGATTAGGGCTGACTACTCTATGGTCCTGACAGGAGCTGCTATATACCACAGGTGAGAAGACTGAGGCTTGTTAGATTAGGGCTGAAACAAAACGGGGCAGGAGGGTAGTTAGCTCTCCAGGAGTAGGATCGGGATGCCGTTGAGCCCTCAGCTTTCACTGTTTCATATCAAAACAGCTATAGGGGAGCTGAATGAACTCTGACTCCCAACTAATGTTACCTGTCCTCTAGACATTACCACTACCTGTCTTTACCTGGAGATATTACCACTACCTGTAGATATTACCACTACCTGTCTTTACCTGTAGATATTACCACTACCTGTAGATATTACCACTACCTGTCTTTACCTGTAGATATTACCACTACCTGTAGATATTACCACTACCTGTCTTTACCTGTAGATATTACCACTACCTGTCTTTACCTGTAGATATTACCACTACCTGTCTTTACCTGTAGATATTACCACTACCTGTCTTTACCTGTAGATATTACCACTACCTGTCTTTACCTGTAGATATTACCACTACCTGTCTTTACCTGTAGATATTACCACTACCTCCACATACTGTCTTTACCTGTAGATATTACCACTACCTGTAGATATTACCACCACCTGTCTTTACCTGTAGATATTACCACTACCTGTAGATATTACCACTACCTGTCTTTACCTGTAGATATTACCACTACCTGTAGATATTACCATTACCTGTCTTTACCTGTAGATATTACCACTACCTGTCTTTACCTGGAGATATTACCACTACCTGTAGATATTACCATTACCTGTCTTTACCTGTAAGATATTACCACTACCTGTCTTTACCTGTAAATATTACCACTACCTGTCTTTACCTGGAGATATTACCACTACCTGTAGATATTACCTGTCTACCTGTAGATATTACCACTACCTGTCTTTACCTGTAGATATTACCACTACCTGTAGATATTACCACTACCTGTCTTTACCTGTAGATATTACCACTACCTGTCTTTACCTGTAGATATTACCACTACCTGTAGATATTACCACTACCTGTCTTTACCTGGAGATATTATCACTACCTGGAGATATTACCACTACCTGTCTTTACCTGTAGATATTACCACTACCTGTCTTTACCTGTAGATATTACCACGACCTGTACATATTACCACTACCTGTCTTTACCTGTAGATATTACCACTACCTGTCTTTACCTGTAGATATTACCACGACCTGTACATATTACCACTACCTGTCTTTACCTGTAGATATTACCACTACCTGTCTTTACCTGTAGATATTACCACTACCTGTCTTTACCTGTAGATATTACCACTACCTGTCTTTACCTGTAGATATTACCACTAAAATCAAATCAAATCAAATGTATTTATATAGCCCTTCGTACATCAGCTGATATCTCAAAGTGCTGTACAGAAACCCAGCCTAAAACCCCAAACAGCAAACAATGCAGGTGTAAAAGCACGGTGGCTAGGAAAAACTCCCTAGAAAGGCCAAAACCTAGGAAGAAACCTAGAGAGGAACCGGGCTATGTGGGGTGGCCAGTCCTCTTCTGGCTGTGCCGGGTAGAGATTATAACAGAACATGGCCAAGATGTTCAAATGTTCATAAATGACCAGCATGGTCGAATAATAATAAGGCAGAACAGTTGAAACTGGAGCAGCAGCACAGTCAGGTGGACTGGGGACAGCAAGGAGCCATCATGTCAGGTAGTCCTGGGGCACGGTCCTAGGGCTCAGGTCCTCCGAGAGAGAGAAAGAAAGAGAGAATTAGAGAGAGCATATGTGGGGTGGCCAGTCCTCTTCTGGCTGTGCCGGGTAGAGATTATAACAGAACGTGGCCAAGATGTTCAAATGTTCATAAATGACCAGCATGGTTGAATAATAGTAAGGCAGAACAGTTGAAACTGGAGCAGCAGCATGGCCAGGTGGACTGGGGACAGCAAGGAGTCATCATGTCAGGTAGTCCTGGGACATGGTCCTAGGGCCCAGGCCAGTTGAAACTGGAGCAGCAGCATGGCCAGGTGGACTGGGGACAGCAAGGAGTCATCATGTCAGGTAGTCCTGGGGCATGGTCCTAGGGCTCAGGTCCTCCGAGAGAGAGAAAGAAAGAGAGAAGGAGAGAATTAGAGAACGCACACTTAGATTCACACAGGACACCGAATAGGACAGGAGAAGTACTCCAGATATAACAAACTGACCCTAGCCCCCGACACATAAACTACTGCAGCATAAATACTGGAGGCTGAGACAGGAGGGGTCAGGAGACACTGTGGCCCCATCCGAGGACACCCCGGACAGGGCCAAACAGGAAGGATATAACCCCACCCACTTTGCCAAAGCACAGCCCCCACACCACTAGAGGGATATCTTCAACCACCAACTTACCATCCTGAGACAAGGCCGAGTATAGCCCACAAAGATCTCCGCCACGGTACAACCCAAGGGGGGCGCCAACCCAGACAGGCCGACCACAACAGTGAATCAACCCACCCAGGTGACGCACCCCCAGGGACGGCACGAGAGAGCCCCAGCAAGCCAGTGACTCAGCCCCGTAACAGGGTTAGAGGCAGAGAATCCCAGTGGAAAGAGGGGAACCGGCCAGGCAGAGACAGCAAGGGCGGTTCGTTGCTCCAGAGCCTTTCCGTTCACCTTCCCACTCCTGGGCCAGACTACACTCAATCATATGACCCACTGAAGAGATGAGTCTTCAGTAAAGACTTAAAGGTTGAGACCGAGTTTGCGTCTCTGACATGGGTAGGCAGACCGTTCCATAAAAATGGAGCTCTATAGGAGAAAGCCCTGCCTCCAGCTGTTTGCTTAGAAATTCTAGGGACAATTAGGAGGCCTGCGTCTTGTGAC
This sequence comes from Oncorhynchus keta, assembly GCF_023373465.1. NCBI lineage: Eukaryota > Metazoa > Chordata > Actinopteri > Salmoniformes > Salmonidae > Oncorhynchus > Oncorhynchus keta. Next base: position 149,964 of record NW_026290890.1, read on the forward strand.
CGTAGCGTACGTGTAGGTATGTACGGCAGGACCAAAT